>NW_019272079.1:598910-684243 GCF_002738345.1 Cucurbita maxima | reverse complement strand
TATTAAATATAAATGGAAAAACATATATTAATTTAAAGGGTTCAAATTACTATTTAATATATTAGATATATTAAAGAAAAAATATATTTATTGTATTTGATACCATTAAATATTAAATCAATTAATTAATGTAATACATTAAATAAAAATATATTTGAAATTTGAATGAGATTCAAATAAGTTATATATATTAAAATATGATTTGTATAAGATATTATATCTTAATAGGTTAAATATGCAAATATATTATTGGGCAAAGATTCTCAAAGAGTTATTAATAGGACCCGATTCAGCCAAAGACAAACTCTCCCAAAATAATGAAATTAAGAATTCTCGAAACTCTTCATCTCTAATCCCTTTTAGATTTTCTTTTAAGAGGCTCCCACAAGTTTTGGCCTTGTGTTCGAGTCATAGCAAGGAAGAACTTGTGGAATATGAAGAACGTTTGCATGGTTGGAATACTTCAAAAATTCTTGCAAATCAGGGTTTCTATAAAGGTAGAGTTCTTACTCTCGAATTTATTGATAGGTGGATGAAGAGTTCATTCCCTTCACTTTCATCCCTCAAAGCACCATAATCTTTGAATAACTCACGGCAGTGTCCTATTATTTTATTCTCTCATTTACATTCTTGATTGATGGTTTTGACAAAGTACTTTGACGAATGTTATCTCTCTATTACACAAGGTCTTTACTTTTCGAAGTAAAATTTATACCATTCTTTTCTCCTAACTCAAAATCTTGTCCAATTACAAAGGCTTGTAGTATATCACATCGACTTAATCAGTCATGTAAATGTGGAGCAGAGACACGTGGAGAATGTTATGAATGACAGAAAGGGATGGTGATAAGGTCAATCTTTATGCCATAAATTTGATCCAATTTAGAATTTCGAAGGGGACAATGAAGTGTGTGATTAACTTATTTTTTTACCCGTGAACCTCAAAACACTGTTCATCGATGGCTCCTTCAAAATACCTTGTCGTTAACTTTAAACTCTAGTATCCTATGACTTACATTGGCAATACATTTTTTCTCTACTTCGAGCCATATGCATCATCATCCTCATCTTCTACATGACCTCATTAGTAATAGCTTGCATTTACTCACGGTTTCCATACAAAGTATCAAACAATATCATGCAATTAATTGCTTAGATGCTATTTATTATAAGTAAATTCCATAGGGTGCAACTTGGTGTCCCAACTGCTTGAAAAACTGAACACGCATGCACGTAACATTTCGTTAACATTTGATTCAGACATTCAATTTGTTTGTTTGTTTATCTGTTTGTGGGTGAATAATAGGGGTTAAATCCAATCTTGTGAGCAAAACTATGGATAAAGGTTTAGAGTGTAGGGAGCCTTTCCTAGTACCAATTGTGTAGAGTCGATGATCACCAATATCATATAGCGCATAATTTAATATAGACTATGGATGAATGCACAATTCTAATCCTTTACCTAGAGCCTAGAATGTTGTATTGGTGCGTGGAATAAGGATAAAAGAAAATACTTATTAATTCAATAATGACAAGTTTCATTGAATCAAATAGGCAATCTAATTTGGAGCAGACTGCACTACCGAATCTTCTCTTGGTTCAATCGAGTCTTATTGGTTCTTTCTCCCCCCTCAAACACAGTCAAATTAGCGTTTTATATAGTATAGCTTATAGCTGCTGTTACAAGAATATGTAATAGTAAGAAAATCAGGCTATTGGCTGCATGCATCTTCCGTCGTCCTATTCTTCTTGAACTAGGGTTTCACTTTAAAGCGTCTTCTTCCTTCACCTTCTTTCACAGTAAGAAGAAACAAAAACGAATCCCATGATTATATAATTTACCAAAGTCTATGAATAGAAAGAATCCTTCACCTATAGCGTTTTTTATATAGAAGTGGGCTTTTTTTGGAACTGCCATTAAAAAATTAGAATTGATTATTCATTACTATAATTGGATGTGAAAGACATCTAGTGTTCAAAAGGAATTGTTCTTTACTATTTATTATCCATTTTTTCTATAAATTATAGTATACTCCTAATATAGGAATTTAATACAAATAAGTCTTATTTTCCTGGATCCACTTAGATCAAAGTTTCATCCATAAATTATGAACCCAACGTGAATCAAACACGCAACCTTTTGATTTGGAGTCAGACACGCTACCATTTCCCCACGGATCCCATGATTATATAATTTACCAAAGTCTATGAATAGAAAGAACCTGAACCCTTCACCTAGAGTCTAGAGGGTACTCATGGAGGGTGGAATAAGAATAAAATAGTTGTTAATTCAATGATGACAAGTTACTTCCATAAATACGTTGATGAATGCTGATCAAGACTCAGACGCGCTACCATTGCGCCATGGATCCAATGATTATATAATTTACCAAAGTCTATGAATAGAAAAAACCATTCACCTAGGTCGTGGATTAAGAATATAACAAAATTCAATGATAAAAAGTTTAATCCATAAATACATAGATGAATGTACAAATAAATTATATTACCATGAATCAAACACGCAACCTTCTAATCTAGAGTCAAATGCTCTACTATTGCACTATAAATTCCATGATTATATAATTTATCGAAGTCTATGAATAGAATGAATCCTTCACTTAGAGCCTAGAGCGTTCTCACGCTACCCTTTCGCCATATATAATTTTATCCTTCACCTAGAGTGTTATCATGGTGCGTGGAATAAGAATAAAAGAATGCACAAACAAACTATAGAACATGAACTCGACGTAGATTGAACAAACAATGATTATAAAATTTACCAATGTCTATGAATAGAGCCCAATGGGGCTCAAACGAGGTTCGAACCAGCAACCTTCGGCTCATAAGACTAACACTCTAACTAACTGAGCTACGAGACCATGTTTTATATTAACATATCATTATCTGCCCCGCGACCTTCGGCTCATAAGACCAACGCTCTAACCAAAGACTATGTTTTATATTAACATATCATTATCCAAAATCAAACATTTTTTTAATTCAATTATTTCCTAGGCCTATTAAATTTTCAAATTTATTCTTAAAAATAATCATTTATATTTTTATTATTATATTCGCGTTGTAATTAATTATTTAGTTTTTTTGAGATTTATGTCATAAAGCCTCGTAATTAATTATTTAGTTCTTAACAATAATTTTTATTATTTATTTATAATTTAATTATTATCCATGGTATGAAAATTCAAGATTATTAATGTAATCTTGAACAGTATGTGGTTGACATACAAGAGGATCGAGTTCAAGTAATAACCTAAAGAGTCTATAGTATATGGATAAGGTTGAGTGTCTTATCCTAGTAACACTATTGATATGACCCACTTTGTAATCGTTACAAATGATCTGATCCAAATCGTTCTTGTGGAAACATGTAAGTGGGGTATCCTATATAATGAGTTTGTATAAGACTGGATCAAGAAATATTTTATCACCCTTTAAAATCTGTTAATCGAGAAAATTAATATTTCACATGAAGATCATATGCGACTCAATCTTAATCCTGAGTGAGTTATGAACTTCTGTCTGTGACGACTTGTCCTTTAATTTACGTGGGTGAGACTGGCTCTATTAGCGGATTCAATATGCCTACCATTTTGGGGACTTGATCAAATAGGGAGTTAGAACATAATATCATGAAATGGAATTCACTCGTTTACATATAAGAAAAGTAGATGAGTTGTTCTCTTAAGTACTGATTTGGGGACTTGAACAATGGGGCCAGACCCACTCATTAGCCCAAGAGGAGAGGGACTTAGTTTATGATTGGATCTTAAACAAATTGTTCTTTCGAGAATCAGTAGTACTTAAGGTGAAAGATGTAATTACAAAGGTAAAAAAGGACTTTTGACCCAACTGTAATTATGAACAACTCGTGAATGATCGACTTGCTTGTAATGATTATATCAATGGACATAATTTGTCCTATAATGTATAAGAGTGCAACTGTGAGTATAATGGAGCTTATAATATGTAGGTCCATTAAGGCCCCCTAGCTCATAGTAATTTATTTTCAATTGCAAGCAACCCCATCCGAACGTATTCATTTCATATTTTTAAGAAATTCTCAAGTTCTCATCTATAATGGTTTGCTAAATACACCCGTAAAATTTAGACAAAAAAAAAAAAAAGAATTGAACCGTTAACCGTCTTTGATTGTTCCAGAATGATGTTAATTTTAACCTGAAATATTCATAAAATAAAATCTACTCGGATGAGGATGTCGCCGCCCTCCCCTTCAAATACTAGTTGTATCTAATCCGATGAAATTGAGACCAAATCAATGGCTAGATGAAAAAGGGAGTATTTGTGGTTGACTCATTAATTTCAATGAAATTAAACTTTACTGAAATTCACAATAAATAAATAAATAAATAAATATATTATATTATATATATATATATATATAACTAGCATTCGTATTGAAACTCGAATTCATAGGAAGAAAATTTATGCATGGAATCAAATATGCAGTATTTATAGACAAAAATACTAAATTATTAGGGAAAAATCAATATACTTCTAATGTCGAATCGGGATCAACTAGGACAGAAATAAAGCATTGTGTCGAACTCCTCTTTGGTGTCAAGGTAATAGCTATGAATAGTCATCGACTCTCGGGAAAGGGTAGAAGAATGGGACCTATTATGGGACATACAATGCATTACCGACATATGATCATTACGCTTCAACCGAGTTATTCTATTCCACCTCTTAGAAAGAAAAGAACTTAAATCAAAATACTACATTTACCCCGAGTAATATCTATATATATATATTTTAATGATTCATTAAACACAACTAAACATATTTTCTATTATTGAATGAAGCTAAAATTAATTAAACAAGCTTAAGGAGTAAAATTAGATTATTATTTTTTTTTTTTCCTCCATTTTATTTAAATTTATTATCATTAATTTTTAAAAAAATACAGCTGTAATTAGATTCGCCAAATTTCGGGCCATTGGGCAGACGGCGGCGGAGTGACCGAGGGGACAAAAACATACGGAAAATAATTTTTTATAAAAAAAATAATAATAGTAAATAATCACGGGCAGGGCGAAAATGGTAATTTCCGAGGAAGGAAAATTTCATAAGAAATGAATTGAACCCGACGTGAATCGAACACGCAACCTTCTGATCTGGAGTCAGACGCGCTACCATTGCGCCACGGATCCTTTGATGGCAAATGTTGGGAGTTTTTATTTTATTTATATAATATTTATTTTCGAGGAAAAAAAGAATATGAAGGATAGACGAAGCATTTAATTGGTAAATTCTTCACAGGTGAGAAAAGGATTATTTGGGTTTGCAGGTGTTCAACTATATTGAATCAAGACATTCTAATCGATAGCTGCCGAACAAGAACAAGCTCCACCCAACTTGACATTCTAGTCGACAGTCACCGAGCGACAAGAACAAGCTCCAGCCAACTTGACTTACGACTATATCTAACTTCTTTCGAGATCTTAAACTTCTTTTCTGAGTTTTATTTATAGCAACTTTAGAAGGAGCGTATAAATCAGCATTTGTTGAAGTTCGTTTTCACTTTTTGACCACTTTTTGACAAGTGAAATATCGTTCGACAAAACTCCATATATCCTTTCTAAATCGTAGAAGACAAAAAGGAACGATTAGAGACCACCAAAATGGCTTCATAAACCATTAGAATGCAAGTATTTAGTAAGAGCTTCTTGCAAACATGTATCATTAGAGGGTATGTCATTAGAGCCTTAAATCCTTGAAATCCAAAGATGAGACCTTATAGACAACTATCTTTATCATGAACCATTAGACACTTTTGAACCCCGCTCTTTTGTCTGTCATCTATCAACAGCTATCGGTCGCATCTGGTCAATCAGTACACACGATATCTGTCTATAAATAAATCAAGATCTTTTTCATTATTAGTACGTAATATTTATCAGAAAGAAATTGAAAGACTATATCAGGACTAGCTCGACTCCACCCCTACCAGGATCTGAGCCCTTGAGTTGGAGGGGGGGTGAGCGTTAATTCAATTTCACACTAATCAATCAAAAAGTGTCCTAACAATAATGAGACGGTATAAAAATTATACAACAAGAAATAAGCAGAAATAAGTGCATAACGGTCTTAGAACATAAGAACATAGGGGAAGGGAGCTTATAGTGCATTATAATAATATCCACAACTCAAATTTGTAGCTAAATAAACAGATATGTTGTCTAATACATCATGGTTCATAGAGTAATCCAAAGTAGGGGCTTCAGCAAAATTAATAATAGCCATGAGTTATTCATCTCATTTACAGTCCTTGCGGCATCACAGAACCCATAGACCTCGTAAGAACACAATATCAGACCATCACCGTTCACACAAGTTCAGAAAACCAACATCAATCGACATCAATTCGTGCGAGTCGGGTAGATGATGCTTTAAGAAATGTACCCATACTCAAAACTAGCTTTACTCCAAAGCAACTGCCATGTTTGGAACATCTTTACTCGTCATACCGACTCCGTTTCTAAGCTGCATTGTAAAAAAAACGAACTTGGATTTTCTATTACTCACTCACTCCTGCTTCGAAAGAAATTATTCGGAGAGATCAAAAACCTGTATGGAGAAACTGGAAATGATCTTTTTCTCCGGTGTCCGTTTGGAGGTTGCTACTGCTGCGGTTTACGAAGTCCCGGTATCTGCAATATGAAGTTTACGTCATGAGGTTGGCCGATTCTACGTAACAAAGAAAACACCATGTACAGATGAAGCCTCTACTTTTTTCTTCCATTTACCCTAGATTAGAATTTGATACTAACCTCGACCCCATGTGGACCTATGCGGTTCCGGGAAATAAAATTTAGTATCAGATTCGAAAAATCATCCGGCACGTCTTCCTGCACGGTTCAAATACTAATTATATCTCACAGAACATGGTAGCAAGATGGAAGAAGAAATTTGTCAATGTGAAACAAAGAAAAACCTGAATAGCATGGCCAGTATGTCTGACTACCACCATCTGAAACTTCCCTTGCATTTGACCAATCGTAAGTGTTCTGTCATAAAACATGGTACAGTTCTTTAGAACATCTACTTCAAAATTTTAGGTACTTTACTCTTTCAATAAGAATGTATTTCACGAAAAGAAACGAGTAAAATAAGCCATCCGTTTTTTTATATCCACGAGTGTTTGGACCAACTTAGAGACATCTTGAATATTCTCACAGGATAGCCATGTGACCCTACTACATTTGATTGCTAAGATAACTCGTAGGATATTATATCCTACGTAAAGTCGACAAAAAGAAGCAACCCGATAATAAAGGGACTTCAATCAAGCAAAATAAAACGTAATGAATAAGTTCAGAAGGATCTCATCACTAACGCCTAAAGAGAAACATGGAATCTCACAAGGGATCAAACATCAAAAGGCTCCCTATCAACCCCTTCAAAAATTCTAATGTTTCTATTTACATGGCCCTTTTTAACCATTAGGTTGACCCATGGTGGCTGAATAATCACATTTTTATTAATATAAATATTTGGAGAATGAAGGTGAAGTATAAAGATCTCCAAGAACCACCACAGGAATTCAGCACAAGCAACGTACATTTATTGACACATGTTCATACACACAATATTCATTTTGGATCATGATCTCTTCTACTATTAAAATACATTATTGCAGAGAATTTTCCTATTAAAAGACATTATGCAACTGGTCATGAATGAAATTATTGATCAAGGGGTAGCTTCAAGCATGCAAACTTCCTGTGTCTGCTTCATCCTCACCCTGCTCATTCTCCCTTTGTATATGTTAACTTAGATATGCCTCATCATCCATATTTGGATCTAAAAAGCTTTCTATTTTGTTGAATTGTTGATAGTGAAACCTGTTTTCTCTTGCTCGAGTCAAGGTGAGTTAGTCCTTGCTCATTTTTGTAAATATCTTGAGTCTCTCCAAAGACATTTGAACTCTTCATTCGACACCTAACTCTCCGAAACAAAAGATTGCCAAAACAGAAATCACTTGCTCTCTCAACTCAAAATTGTGCTCCATTTGTAAGAAAGCTTAGGACCAAAGCATATTATCACCTCTTTCCCCCCTTTTGTGATGATAAAATAGTCAAAGTTTTGAGGAACCTGAATCCTTTCCTTGATATACTGAGGATTTGGTGGTCAAGGTTTTTCAGGACAGATTAAAAAACAAAGAAAGAATATTCCAAGATGGAAAAGAATAGGAAAAGAGTCAAACCAAAATATACAAGTACAATACATGATGGCTGATTACTAAAATAGACAAAAGCTTTATAGGGCGTTTTTAATAACCTGTCCAATCTGTCAGTCCCTGCTAAAAGCAAAAGCTTTGGAACAGGACATGAAAGAAATTTTTCTGAAAGGCCCTCATACCTGCAAGATTATTAACCAATTTACTAAATATAACATATGAAGAGGATATAAAAACCAAAAGAAAGTCAAATAAATTTGACCAATAAGTTGCAAGTAATCAGAGAAAAATAATTAAAACAATAAGAATCTGAAATAGAAGTATCTTCAGCCATTATTAACTCGGTTTATGCATTCCCCATCCTTCCCACCTCCTAACTCCATACATGAACAAAAAGGATAACGCTCTCGGATTTTCATAGGACAAATTCTAGCTCACCAATATTCCAGATGATAGCAATCATTTTTATTGCGTTTTTATAAGATGATATTGATCATGAAATTAAATAAAGATTGCTGCAGGCTTTCGATCTAAGATATTTATTTACATGACAAAGATAAAGATCTGAATATCAAAATTGAAGTCTTAATTGCCTCACATTCCCCCTCTTAGCCTTATATAGTCTTACAAAAGGGTTGAATGAAGAAAAGAAAAGAGCCAACCAGAATAACCAACTAGACTATAAAATCCAGACAAATTATTCACAATCATCACAATATACTTGAAAGATAAACTACATGACATAAAGAACATTGATGTTTTTACCCCATTCTACTAACCATCATATGTGTGTCAGTGTGTGTGCGCACATGCGCATGTGCATTTTTTTATAGCGGCCATTTAACAATGACGTTCACAGCATGTTTCATGCACAAGTGAACTTAGAATAACAGGGATGAGACAATCATTATAAAAATAATCAATAGATATTAACATATCATTTTGAAACAATAGGACTCAAGTTCCACCCAAACCTATTCTTAGTAAATTGAGTTATATACAAAACCTATTCTTAGTAAATGTAGCATGCACAATAGGACTCAAGTTCCACCCAAACCTAGCAAGCTCTTTTTCGATAACTGATAGCGATACCTCTTCTCCAGTTTGGTAAAATTGTTATAAGACAGGACTCGAGCATAACCAGATAGTTTTATGAAGAGTCCTGTCTACTTAAATAATATTTCGAAAAAATCTCGTATATGAGAATAGGAAGAGCATATATGCATCTTCTTGGGCAGCCAATTTAAAAATGCAATTATATATTGTTTTCCCCTCTTTCCTGAATACTCAAATTTGAATTCCAAGAGAAGACAAAAAGAAAGGGGAAAGAGGGAGGGTTGGTAACTGCAAATCATACACAACAACATAAGGACTGATTAAAATGTGGTTGCAGAACAAGTAATCACAGATTTTCATTTTCATACCAGCTTTTCCAATATTGTTCCGTTTGTTCCAGTTTTGCTCGGTAAGTATAGCTGCACCAGAAATTCAGATATTTCACGGATACAGGACTAAGAACTGAGCAGTTGATGAAATCGGCTAATCAAGAAGGAAAATATGAACAAGCTTTTAGCATACTACTGGATGAACAATATAGTTGACAAGTGACCAACCATTTCTTCGAATCATCATATGTAAGCGTAGAGGGAATTGATACACGGGCAGAGTCAACATTCCTCAAAGAACCTGCTTTTACACTCCATTCAATCTACAGATTCATGCAGTTTTTTTAAATTGGTTAATAGGGCCAAACTCTACTACAATAAGATAATGAAGAGAAGACATCATTTAATAGAAGAATATGGCAGATGAAAATGTGATATTTCGCCTATTGGTTCAAAGGCTCTGTCAGATGAGAAAGGTATTTATTTAACATGAAATCTCCTATTGGTGATATTAAACAATTTGTTGCATGACAAATTTAATAAATAATATCAGATAACTAATGTAGAGAAACAAATCCAGTAGATAAACGAAACCAGTACAGATCCAAAACCATAAAAATAGGGAGAAAAAACATTTATATCAATTTTTTCCTATAGGTGAGTATTAGCCTTTAATCCTTAACAACATTCACCAAGTAACAAGACACCAATTTCTAGAAACAAACGTCCAACTAGAGGCTAATGGTGAAGTACCACAATTAAAATTATGATGTATGCAATTAAAAGCCTAATATACATTATTTATTATTTCTCCTTATTCCTTGCACCTAATAAGGTTACTAAATCTGAGTCCCAAAATGCTCCACCCTCTTCTATGCTCTCCGTCCCTTCCTTTCTTCCCCTTGCTTCAACCGAATCCTTTACTTCAGTTTCTTCGTTAAGGACTCCTTCAGCCTTCCTCCGATTCTTTCTAATCATTTTCTTCTTCTAAGATAAGTATTTTTCCTTGGTTGGTTCATTTTTTCCTTGGTCTTTGGAGAAAGATGGAAGGATTTCATATTTTGAATGAAGGATGTGATAATAAACATGGAAGGTGTGAGGTTGGTAGAAAGTTTGGGAGGCTGGATTAAAATCAGAAATTTACCTTCTTTGTGGGAAAATGAAATTATTGAGTTTATTGGAAAGAAATGTGGAGGTTTTACTAGAATTTATTTAGATACCATTAACCTGCTGAATTGCTTTGAAACCTCCATTGAAGTGAGGAACAACCAATGTGGATTTTTGAGGTTGTGTTATGATGTGTTTTAGAAGGTTTTTTGTTGGCTGGTGATTAGTTTTTTGTTTTCTTTGGAAAATTTAAATCAACTAATCTTTGCTGGAGGCCTTATCCAATGTTTCATCATTCATTTGCAAGCTCTCGAAGTCTTTCGAACGAAGTTTCTGGAGAAGTTCTGGATTCTTTAAATATTTATTTACTTTCATGGCTAATTTCTATTTGGTTGTATTTGCTGCTTGTATCTTTTTTCTTTTTCATTCCCTTTGGAGTTTGTATCCCTGAACCTTTATTTCTTTTCATTATATCAATGAGAAGTTGTTTCTTGTTAAAGAAAACATAATTTATATTTGTCTATGAACACAATATACTCTAGAGGTAGATGGAAGTACATTTATGTTCTTAAAGCATTCTTTTATCAGCTTTCCTTTATCAATTAAATATACTTTTTGCTAATATAAAATTATGTCAAATAGACAACAACAACTCATCAACACTGGAACTATTGAGTTCATCTTTAATTTTTAGACATTTGATTGGTAAATTTGATACTTAAGATTTCTACCCATGAATTATTTCATTTAGTTCATTATTAAATTTTATACTTCAAATAGAACAAAGTCATTCCGTCAGACAGCAAAAAACTTGTAAAAGAAGACAAATGTCCCAAGGACTATAATAAAGCTAAAAATAAGCACCACCTTGGAGAAAAAAGAAACATCACTAAAAATATATGTATATTGTTGCAGGCCAAGGATAATAGTGTACCGCTTTCTCAATGCTAGGAAAATGTTGCATCCTGTTGGATAATATTTTTTGCATATGAATCAATGAAGCCATGGCAGTTCCCTAAATCCAAAAAGTTGCAGGAAGCTGAAAATTGCTTAAAAGATATGATTTATAACTCATTGTGATTCTGGAAATACGAACAACAGTAAACATACCTCCACAACGTCCACAACCACTAAACCAGCCAGGCTAGGTAATGCTCTCTTCGCAGCAACATGTACAGCAACTGAACCTCCCATACTATTTAAATCATTCCAATGAGCATGTAAATTTAATTAAAATTGGAGCAGAATTGGTACAACTTTAAACTATAAATAGAATTTAAAGATGATATCAAGTTTTTTTATTGTACAAAAGGAAAAGTAGATGTAATGTAGAGATGCGCCTTAGTCTATCCACCCAAATAGCACTCGTATAAACAAAGTGGGCAATCAAAAAAAGCAACTACCAAGTTGTTCAACAAATTAATTACATGAATTGATATCAGTACCATCATATTAAATGATCGATACAGAGTTCTGTACAATGTACAAAGAACTGTTAGTAAGCATCCCAAACTCTGAATTCTTCATGGAACCATTACGAAAGTACATGATCTAAGCAATAATAAGGATCACAACTGTGTCATGGATCCATGTGAGATGCCTAGCTGGAGATTGATTCTTAGCTTCAACTTTTTTTATTCTAGTTTTCATTCTAGACTATAAACACCCATGAAATATAAAACTGTGACATATTTTTTTGAGAAACCATGCTTTTATTGAGAAAAAGTGAAACAATACACAGAGAATACAAAAGAAAAAAAGGAACCCAAAAAAAGTCCAATTAACACAGGAAAGGACTCTAGTTGAGCAAATTAAGGTCTAAAGGAAAATCACAAAAAATCTAACACACAGAGAACGAAAGAAAAGCATGAAATCTAATAAGGGACACATAACCGATCTATTCTGTTTATTCATTTACCCTACAGCAATGTTGTGGAACTTTCTCTTTAAAGAATTTGATAGCTCTCTTCAACCTTCGGGAGATTGGGTTATGAAGCAACCAAAGAGTTTTATGAAAGAAATAGAGATTGGTAAATGATCAAGGTGCTAGATACATTCATTGCTTCATCCAGTGATCACTATCAGACTTGTTTTGTAACTACAGTCCTTTTGCAGCAATCAAAAATGGAACAGTTTCTAATAAGCTCATAATCTTTTGGGTCTTTCTGTACATTTTTCATTCTGGCCATAAAAAAATTTTGTTTCGCACTTTATACTTTTTCTAGGGACAACTAGCTAACTAACTAAAAGATACACTACCTGTGACCAACAAGCACAATTGCAGGAGGTGAATCTCCAAACATGGTCTTTATAACTGCCAAAACATCATTGCACATAGTCTGCAAATTTAATAAAAAACTTCATAAGTGGCAAACAAGTTCCCAGCACAGTAGAAAATTTACGAACTAAAGAAGGCTGAACAATCATTGAAATACCATATCAGTACCTCAACTGATAAGTCAAGATCATTCTCAGAAGATGATTTTCCATGTCCTCTGAAGTCCATTGCAACTACTCTAGCCTTTTCCTTTATTATACCAGCTGATAGAGCAAAAGAAAGCCTAGTGAAATAATTTTTGACAATTAGCCGGGTAAGAGAATTATATTACAAATTTAATGCAAATTATTGCCAGAAATGTGTAAACGAATACTGAAAACAAAAGGCAAAATAAAATAAATATTGACATAATTAACTGGTATGATATACGATGCATATTACCGGAAATATGGAAAAGAGATCTATCAAAACACAGAAGACTAGATTTGGAAAAATTAGTATACAACTTAGGGTACCCACTTGAAAGACATGACTGAAGCAAACATATGTCAAAAAACCAACCTAAGTTCTTTTAACTTCATTCAGAATGCTTCTCACCAAACAAAAACATTTAATGTAAACAATTTTTGTCATGGTCAAATTAGATGGTTGAAATCATTTTCAGACATACCCTACGAACTTGGGTCTTGAGTCTCGAGTTAAAACAATCAACATCATTTAACGGCCAAAACAAGATAAAAATGTAGATCTAACAATCCATGAAGTGAAGATGCTTTTTTTTTTTTTCTTAAATGGCGTCGTTACTTAATTTAGAAAATCTAGGAAATAAGCTGTGAATCATAATTCCAATATGTAATGTATAGTTCTTAGCTAACCATCTACTTCCAGAAGTGGCACTAGCAGTTAGATTAAGCCAAAGCTGTGGTGCTTACAAATATGGGTGTCCATGTACTTTAAGCCCAGACAATTTAAAACAAAGAAAAATTAGGAGTAAGAGAGAAATAATCACACACCCAGAATAGCCTCCTCCATGCAGACAAAATACAACTGGTCCTTCTTTTCCCGCTGTATAGACATGGAAGACCTGAAAGGATGATGCATATTAGGCAAGAAAAAGCAATTCCTTGAAAGTTAACTTCTTTCTTCACATGTATACTTGTATGCAAGTGTTCGTGTGTGTGTGTGTGTGTTTATGTTCATCTGAGTGTGTGCACTTCTCAATGAACAAATAAGAAGGCATCCAAAAGGCAAGCCCACAAAAAGAAGTCCCGCCAGAGAAAGGGACTCTAGTCAAGAACTCTGGAGTGAATTAATATTAACCTCGTTTGAGTTTGGAATGGAAATATCCTCCTCTTGGTCAAAATATCCAAGCCAATCTAGGGGCAAATACTTCTGTGAAGAATTCCTACAAGACAACATAGAATCAAAAACGAAATCCAAACACCATAATAAAAATATATATCACCTTTATACCAACCAGCCCAACATGAGCTTCATTCATTCAAATAAAATAGCATGAAAATGATTACATGACGTTATAAGTTGTCACGTATTGTCATAACTCTCATTTAGTTCATAACCGCAGCTGGTTCATATTCTCATTTATTCTAGTTATTAACTCTCATTTAGTTCATAACCATTTTGTTTCATATTCTCATTTATTTGGTTCATGTATGAGAATTAGTATTGCTATGTCTACATAAAATCAATTTTTTTTTTTTTTTTTTGTTATGAGTAACCGAAGGATAGAGAGAAAGAATCTTGTTCTCCACAAGAAAAGGTAAACATATCAAGATGAAAAAAGCTCTGTTCTTGTCGAACTTTTACACACATTAATAACTAAGATTTTGTATTGAAAGAAAGGAACGTGGTATAGGAAGTGAAGAAGAAACCCACTGACACTCATTGGTATAAGAACATTTCAGATTCCTTCCATCAAATTGATTTTAGAGATGTTTTTGGTGAAAAAAAAAACCTTCCGCTGTATTTCAGTCTGCAGTTTGTTTCCAATATATAACCAAAAACATGTTTCAACAAATCTGTCAAAAGATGCCCCATGCATTCACGCGGAATGATTCTAATCACAATATTCACTCTCCAGAAAGAACACAATTCCCGTCATGAAAACAAATAATTCTTTGGGCTTCAAAGGAGTTACAAGAATTCGAAATAAGGAGCTTCAATCAAGAAAATGAAGGCTTTTTATATTTTTTCTGTAATAAAAGATGTATCGATTCAGTTCTAAGCAATTCAGCAGAAATGAAAGGTTGGTTAGTACATGCAGACATTCTGAAAACATAGTGCGGCAACGAGGGAATGAGAAAAGGGAGGCAGTGGAAAATTTGAGATCTTACAGAGTCGGAGGGCGATTGGGCTTGGAGGCGAAGACCGATTTCTGATTCTCCTGTGGTCGTGCTTGATCTTCTGAAACATCTTCGGGAAGGGAACCGAGGTGAGAAGATGATGATTCCATTGATTGATTGATTGATTGATTGATTGATTGATTGATTGCTTGCTTGCTTCAAGATGAATCGATTGCTCGGTTTAACAAAATCCAAACGACAGGTAGGGAATGTATTCCAGATTGGTGAGCACAGAAATTAGAGGACGAAGGAGGAAGAAAAAGAGAAGTAAACATACCGGAGATTCGGCCGCCGTCGGATGCTTACAGTTGGGCCGTCCACCGGCCGGCTAAGCCCAGCCCACTGCGTGATAATGGTACATTGGGCTCCTCCGTGGGGATTTTGGAAGATTTTGTTCAATTAACGTTGAAAGGGTGTTTGGGGTGTGGTTTTAATTGTTTTTACTATGTTTATAAATTAGAAAATAGTTGAAGTATATATATATATATCAATGAAGGAATGTTCAATGGCGGGTGTCGATTTTGGAGGAAACCCGACACTAGAAACTAACCAGTGGTGGGTTTTGGAAGGGTGTTTGCAAATGATTTTAGTAGTTATGAGTTAAAATTGATAATAGCTCGTTCTCCATGAGTTGTAGTTTTAGATTATTCTTCTTTGAGAACTATATTATGAATGTGTCCCGTGCTTCTTTTAGTGTCTTGTCATCCCAAATTTGCTCTAACATCTCATCTTTGGTTGTAGTCTTCAAGACAAACGATTTAATAAGTTAGAGACAGAATTGATAACAACTCGTTCTCTAAAAGTTGTAGCCTCATATCGTTCTTCTTTTAGAACAATATCATAAACGTGTTCCATGCTTCTTTCGGTGTTTTGTCATCCCAAATGTGTTCTAACATCTCTTCTCCGATTGTGGGCTTCAAGACAAACATTGTTTTGCCTACTTTGATCCTCTACTCCCACCAACGACCTATCAAACGTCCTATCCTTATAAATAAGACATCATGCATGTTGCCATATGTTGTAGTTGTTTATTGAATTTCTTAATTTCTCCAACGATTTAATAATCACCCATCGTGTTGGCTATATTGCAGTAATACAAAACACTTTCATGACATAAAACCTGCTTTAGTAACGTAAACTCAATCACTTATACTCCCAAGTAGTGTCAAGTAGAAAGTGTAATATTCCACATATTCTAATATCATAGCAAAATCGATGCAAGTTGTCAATTCTTAGTATGTTGAACCATTTCATGGTTGCAGAGCGAGAATATGTCATTTCATGTTGCACGTAACGAATTAACACGTAATCTTATAATTACTCATTCAAAAGGGTCATTTTGATGTAATATTTAAAATTATGTAAACAAAATAGGTATATATATTAAACATTTGGATCATACAAATGAATAATTAAATATAACTTGAGGTAATTATGATACGTTTCCATATTTTTAAAGGATACGATACTAAAAATGGTAACCTTTAAAATTTTAGAGAAGCTTATTAGGTCGAAGGTGGTCGAAATGTTTATTCGATCGTGTGACTCACAAAAACATCTTATTCAAATAATGAATTTGCATCAACAATTTTTTTCAATGATCGACTCGATATCTTTGTTACCATCATAGAATACAAGGTTATGCTTCAAGATGTTCATCAAAATCTACTTGAATTGAAAATTTATCAGGTCACAATCCCTATACCCTTTTTTTGAAGCTCTTGGACATCTTAAATTAGACTTGAAGAACTCATGAACATTAGAATTACAAAGCCTAGCAATGGATCAAATGAACTAAAATAATTCATAATGCATAAAAATATTTAGAAATAAACAGAGTCCTTAACATGATCCAAGTATCAATTCATGAAAACTGTGACAACTTAAAAAACCAAATAGGTTATAATCAAGTCGCCATAACCAAAAAACAAACAAGTTCTCTAATTCAAAAATATTTTAAGTAAAACTTCTAAAAGGAGGTAACATTCTCTTTCAAATTTAGTGATAGATAAGGTTTAGATTGAGGCTGATCTTAGAGTACCTGAGATCTTCAGCTGATCTTTATCATCTCGGACAATCATTTTTTTACGTAATAACTCAATCCTCGTCTTCTTCATCACCGTCGCCTCCAGCAGCCTTCTTCGCAGCTGCCTTCTGGTTCTTTCGCTTCACCCTTCCAGGACGGCCACCTCCAAACGGACTCGTGAGTGAGAAGTCTATGTGCTTCTGCGAATCGACCCGTACCATGAAAGAAGGGATGTTGACCACCTGCCTTCCAACCCTAAGGAGAAAATATGACAGATGAAATTATTAATGTCCAGTACTTTACATCCACCATACATATATCAATGTATAAGAACTTAATTAAATAAAAATAAACGACATTGAAGTTCGACTCTACACTTCTAAAGTCTTTAAAATTCTTTTAGATCATCATCACTAGAGCTAAAAGTGATCCACAAATATGTAGCAAAAAACCCTTTTTCTAGTGAGGATTTGAACTTCCAAAATTCAAGAAAAAAATATGAAGTTAGGAAGTTTGGCTCTTTCCCAAAGCATTTTATGTGTCATTTTATGTGTTATATCTAAACGAAAGCAGCATAACAACATTCAATTCTAAGAAAATAAATATGATGATATCTGTAACAGTTAATCATCAAGCACTAAGAATTTTACAAAACAACGAAAGGTAATCAAAATAGCTAATTGAACAATAAAGAATGTATGGGTATGGAAAAGGTTAATGAAGGCATACTACCTTATATGCTTCTGCCTGATGAGCACTCTAGCATGATGGATAGACTTTGCCATACCAGACTTGAACACGAGAGTTTGGAGACGACGTTCAAGGAAATTCTCCACAGTAAGGGCCAAGACATAATCGAGCTTGTTCTGACTCTCATCCAAAAGACCATACCTGTTCATCCTCCTAAGAAGAGCCTCTCCCTCAAAAATCCTACGGGGGTTCTTTTCATCAAGTGTTAAGAGCATACGAGCATTGTTTCGGATTCGGCTCAATGCATATTGAACCCTCCACAACTCCCTCTTACAACGAAGCCCATATTCTCCAACCAATTTCAACTCAGCATCCAGACGCTCCTTCTCGTAAGGACGTCGGGGTTTCTTGAATGTCTTCCCATCTACATATTGATAAAACCCACACATTAATATCTTATCTCTAAGTAAAAACCCCAAGAAGAAGCATCGTTTATTTTTTTTGAAGTTTTGCGTAAGACGAACAACTATGCCACTTCTGAATCTCCATATGATGCAGTGAACAAAATTTCAAAAATGTCACCGATTCAACAAGAAGTAATACTTACATCAGCAGCTCAAAAGCAGCTGTAAAAATCATTTAAAATGATTTAAATCCTTCAAAATTTCCAGCTATACCAATCAACAAAGTAGCAAAACATGTGCGAAACACAATCAAATTACGAACAAGAAAGCACTAGAGAAACGGATTTGGAAAATTGAGAATGAAAACAAAATCATTCAAGGAAAAGTAAGAGACTTATGCTTACAGTTCCTATAGAAGGAGACGTGCACCATGATCTCTTCTCTGCAACGGCTTCACTTACAGAATGATCTTGAATGCCACAGAGAGGGAAGAGAAGTAGCTGAAGAAGGAAAAGAGAGTAAGCGCAGCGGCTAGGGTTTTAGCCATATAGTCCCGTTTTGTATTAAATAAACTGGAGCTGGGCCGAAGGTGGGATGGGCTGGGCCGTAGATGGGATGGGCTGGGCCGTAAGTGGGATGGGCTGGGCCGATGGAGCAATAAGAATTGGGCCTGAGATTACTACGTAATAGGCCCTTTTGTAGAACCTATTTTCGAAAATATAAAATTGTAACCCATAGCTACAATTAAATAACTACACGTAAACTAACCGTAATAAAATTAAAATAAATAATAAATAATAAATAATAAAGAATAATAAAATATACTTAAAATATTGGTTCAAGGATGTTTGTGGGTCCAACTATAATTTTTTTTTTATTTTATTTTGAAAAAAAAAGTAAAACATTAATTCATAATATTTATTTATTTATTTATTTTTAAATATTTAATTAAGATTTTTAACTCAATTTTAATATAATTTTTTTAAAAATATATATTTTTTAAGAGTTATTAGAGAATAAATATCTTAAAAAATAAGTGTAAAATAATATATATTTTAAAATTAGCAATAAATTTGAAATTGGATTCAATTCAATTTAGTTGGAGGGAATGTATGAACGAGATTAATAAATTTTTCATTTATTTGAATTCAGCTCAATTTAAATAATTTTAAAAATATATATTTTTAAGAGTTGGTAGAGAATAAATATCTAAAAAATAAATGTGTGTGCGTGTGTGTGCTCGCATGTGTGTGGTACAAGATATTAGCTTATGATCAAGGGTCAAATATAATACATACGTTAAGCTGTAATGGAAGGCTAAATATTCTCAGCACTTCCCTGCAAGCTGAGCGTCGAATTTGATCGAATGTGAACCTTGGATCTGAAAAATTAAAAGAGAGTTTGAGAAACACTTTTGGTAATCTAGAGATGGGAAGGTATATATTGTGTGCGAAGTTTGCCAGCAACAACAAGTTCCCGAAGGAAATGATAAGCTAATTCAACATGCTTGGCTTGCTTGTGAGAAACGGGATTGGAGCTCAAAAAATAGCATTTTTGTTGTCACATAAAAGCAAGGGTTGTTGTGTAATGGAGACCTTGAGGTCATACAAAAGATGTGTAAGCCAAAGAATTTTAGCAGAAGTCTTGGCAAGAGCACGATACTCAGATTCATAACTGGAGCGTGAGACAGTAGATTGGTTCTTGGCACTCCAAGAAACAAGATTGTTACCAAGATAAATGGAATAGACAAATGTAGAACGACGAGTGTCGGGACAGCTAGCCCATTCAACAATCGAATAAGCCACTAGTGCACTAGGATAGTGGATGGATGAAAGGTAAGACCAAAGTGAAGTTTTCCCTTACTATAGTGAAGAAAGTGATCAATAGTAAGAGCATGCAAAAATTGACAAACATAATTGACAGCATGGAAAATATCAGAGTGTGTAATGATCAAGTACTGAAAGGCGTTAACAAGAGATTGATAGAGAGTAGGATCAGAAAAAGGAGAACACTATCAACAGTCAAGTCTTAAAAAACAACTATGCAGTGTGGACTGGTTTGCTATTGAGCAAATGAGTACGAGTAAGAATATCTCGAGGATATTTTAACTAACCAATAAAGAGACAATTAGGAGTGGGTGAAGCTTCAAGACCAAGGAAATAACTGAGAGACCCCAAACCCATTATAAACTCATAATGATGCGGGTAAAGCTATCAAGAAGAGATGAATTGTTGCCGGTAACAATAATGTCATCAACATAAAGAAGTAAATAAATAAAGTTAGATTGTTGATGAAAGACAAAAGAAATGTGTCAACGCAATTGCAAAAAAAACCAAGTGTAAGAAAAAAGGAGTGAGAAAGTGATGATCAAAATATAGAGAAGGTTGTTCCATAGGAATATATTCCGTAAACATCAAGATGCCGAAGAGACCATTTATTTGTGAGAGCAAAAGAAAACATAACATGAATAGTAGTTGCTTTAACAACCGAACTGAAAGTGTCAGTGTAGTGTAGACCAGAAACTTGAGTATAACCTGAAAATGTCATTTTGTTGTAGAGCTCGAATTTCCTCGTCCAAGGAAGCAAACCAACCATGATCCTTACCAACCGATTTGAATCCTCTTGATTTAATGGATGCAAGAAGAGCATAAATAAGTCCAGAAGATTTACCGATGAGGAATCAGCCGCATGTTCAGTAGAGGGCGGATTAGAAGTCGAGGTTGGTAAGGAGAAACCTGCCACAAAAGTATCAACCTGCACAAACTCATCCACAAAAGTAAAAACAAATACCACGGGGAGGGGAGTTGGATCGAGAAATGTGCGATGAAAATGGGATGGGATGAATCAATATCAGCCTTCCAAACATCAATAAACACCGTTGAAATGATGAGCATTCCAATTTATCCATCAATGACAAAGTGCAGACTTCATAATCCTATAAGCTGAAAGCTTTTAATGACCTGGTCGATATAATCTCAATGCAAATACAACAGCCAATTTTCCCTACACAGCCTATTGAACTCGTTCAATATACCCTCCTACTACACTTGCTTACACAGCCAACGATCCTAAAGCTAAATTTATCAAAATTTTCGACTAGACTTGAGTAGAATCGTACTGCGTATACCCAAGGCTGCAGCTGCGGTCACACACTCTTCCCATAACCTACCGGAGCACTTGAAGGCACGGTTCCATACCCGCCCGATTGCGGAATTGACTGATCATAGTTTGGCTGACTCACGGCCTGTTGAGTATAACCAGGCTGCCCACTGGCTGGAGCAGTATAAGCTGCTGGAGCAGCTGTTGTGGCAGCACTATATGCTGTGGGATCTTGTGGCGCTTGGTACGTCGCATATCCAGCAGCCTGCTCCGGATAACCCTGCTGGGAGGTCGGATACTGCGCGTATGCTGCAGCAGGAGCTACTTGTTGGCCGTAGGCAGACGGTTGCTGCACACCAGGTTGACCATAACCTGCTTGGGCACCCTGCTGTGAGTAACTGGCAGCAGCTGAAGCAGCGGGCACCTGATTGTAACCATCCGTGTTTGGTACAGTGCCATAGGAAGGATACTGCTGGGTCGAACCACCAGTCGGGTATGGATATGTCTGTTGAGGTTGCATATTTTGTCCATATGAAGCTGGGGCAGAGCCACCTTGATAAGGCTCAGCGGGCTGACTAACCCTCGGAGCGCCATAAGACTGGGTTGGCAGTCCTTGGGCTGGAACACCATATGATGGAGGCTTATTATCATACTGTTGTTGTCCAGGGTAAGCCTGTTGTGCACCAGCCTGTGGATAAAGTTGTTGAGCGTTCCCGTGTCCACCGTATGGATTCTGCGCTGGAGCATGATGGTCATATTTCTGCTCATATCCATGACCGTAGCTCTGATGTGGAGCTGCCTGAGAAAAAGGCGCAGCATGTCCATAACCTTGACTTTGCTGCTGGCTATAGTTATAACTGGACTGAGTTTGTGGTGGACCAAGAGCCGGGGCAGGAGAAGGGCCAGGAGCATGTGCCGGCATAGCACCAGGAAAATGAGAAGGTGGAGTATCTGAAAAGTGGCTTCTTCCACCATAGTAGTCGTAACCACCTGAACTTGGCGGCGGTGGCCCCTGCATGCTGCGGGGAGCCCTTTGCTCCCAACCAGAGCTGTAGCTGCTTCGAGGACCACCCATTTGTTGAGGATAGTTTCCATATGCAGGATGCTGATACTGGGTATTATGAGATGGATAAGGTCCTCTGTGTGGATAATCATATGCTGGAGGATGTGAAGGATGAGGACCCCGTTGACCCCATTGAGTCGGGCCACCAGGTCCACGGGGCCGGTAAGCCTGTTGGTTAAAACCAGTGGAGTGTGGAGAAGGCCTCACAGTCTTCTCCAAGGACAAAAACAAAGAGGTAAGTAAACAGAAAAAAATTTCTAATATTCAATTATATGCAAGTATAGAAATATAACTGAAGAAAATGAACATTTTGAACTTGGTGATTGAAATCTCTTGTTCAAAAACATTGATGAGAGCCCCGGAAACATATAAGTCCTATAAAATAAGTTGAAGCTACAACATCACAAACACAACAAATTACCACTCGGATGTTCAAGAAAAAATGAAAAGAAGATTAAAGATTATTACAAATGATGTTAAAGAATATCAAACCAAGAAAATACCAGATATATCATATCGTTTTAACCACGTGCATGCAAGGGAACATGTACATAACATCCTAATGTCATTCAATCTGTTAACAGGGAGATCATGTAGCCTAAAGCACTATAAACATTAGAACAGGAAACACACAGTTTAGCATGGCTTCTAAAGCTAAGAGGAAATGATCGACAATTACAGCTGCCCATATATAATTCCAGATGGAAGTGAAGTGGACAAATTACAATTAATAAAACATTCCCTCAAATCTGCACCACATTAACAAATTTGAAAAGCTCTTCAAAAAAAGGGATGATAAAGCGCAGAACAAGTCTAGTGACGACGAAATCATGGAGAAAGATTAACACTTGTACTCAAGCATCTCACACATACGTTGTTCTGTTCATCAAATAGATAGTAATTCTACTAAACAGATGTCAGGTATATCAGCATCCACCTACAACTAAATCTACAACTCTTTCATTCGATAGTACCAACATATGCTGTGCATTTCACTGTCGCATTGCATCAGAAAGATTATCAGGAAAAGGGAATACGTCAAAAAAAAAAAAAAAAAAGTACATTGACACTGGTTTGTCATTAGTTTTAAAGTGATTCTGTTGCTATAGTACAGTTAGGGTGGCATGGCACCAAATCTCCATGCCTAAGATGTCTGAGCAATGGTATCAGCTTTAAATACTAGGTCCCATCAAGCAAGGGAAAGCATCATGACTTCAACCAGGCATTACTTTCTTCCAACACAATCTCAAGCATAGAAAATGGGTCCACTAATGAGCACTAAGGTTAATGCAATACATTCTTACTCAGTTATTCTTATTTGAAATCTTGAAGCAATCTTACCAACTATTAACATCCTGCAATCGCGAGATTAAATGCCTGATACCTCTCTTCAGTGGATGGGAGTGAATAGGAGTTGTCTATTGATACAGCAAGAAAGCAATGCCGACCCCACGGAAAAGGCAATATTGTAATCTGCAGTTTTAAAGCCAACCAATTCGAGTTTGACACCTTTATGATAGATAAATTACGGTAACCGGTATTTTGGATTTCAGTATACGATCTTTCCTAGAACATTCATGTCATCTTTTCATAGACCATTCATTGATTTCACAAGCTATTAGGATGGATCACCAGTCAAGAGATTTCCCCAATCCCATTAAAAAACATTATACCATACAAATCTGCATACTGTTTCCCATAGAAGTGATTGTTTTACCAGGCCAAATTTATATACTCAACCAGCATGATTGAAAAGAATCTAGTACTGATCCATCAATGTCATCAAGTGAATAAAAATGTACCACTTTCCACAGCTAGAACTATATCAAATAGCATAAAGATGCTAATATTCACTTCTTTAACACTGGGCAGATTCACCTGTAGTATAATCTAACGTTGTTAATTCAACACCTTATCTCTAGTCTCAGACAAGACTTACAAGCTAGACATTAAGTATCAATAATAGCAAAACCGCTGTATATAATAAAATTGCAGAAGGGAATGTAAATCACCAATCAGCATGACTTAATATTCATTAGTCAATGGAAGTAACGTAAAATAGAACTTATGCACCAAAAGATGGAGCCATTTAGATAAGAACGTGATCACAGACACTGACCTTATGTATGAAATAGAAAGTACAGACTAATAATTCAAACCCATAAAATAACGATAACAAGAAAAGTAAGCACAATTCATGGAAGTATTGGCGAATATTCATATGTATATCCTAAAAGCATTTATGATACCAAGCATCAAATTTCAAGCAAGGATTTAGAGATATAATATCCAAAATGTCTGGAGAAAAGGTGAACTAATTAAGCATACCTGACTCATAACTTCCTTTATCATGTTTGTAGCAATTTCAATCTGCTTCCTATCACCAGTGACTCTAATAGTCTTTTCCTTGGACACATCTCCTTCTGGAAGATTTTGGGGTATCAACTACATGGAAAACAAATAAATAATAAATGATGGTGATATTAAATCATAAAAATAAATGAACATGTACCAGAAAGATGGACGTGCAACGTATCAACTACCTGTATACGTGCCCCAGATCTGGTCTGCAGACTTTTAATAGTCTCCCCACCTTTTCCTATAATTAAACCAACCTAGGCAACAGAAATTTCAGGTAAGTGGTTGGCAGAACAAGTTGATAAAATAACCACTTAAATATGGATGCCAACCTTTTCATTTGGAACTTGTAACTGAATCTGTTCAGCAGTTGCTATAGAATGCGATGAAGTAAGGCCTTTGGCTATAAGGGATGGAGATCCACCAGCATCAGCCTATGAGAAAATAAAATTTAATCAAGAGGTCAATATCAGGACAATGAACTTCCAACAGATGCTAAACAATGATAAACTGAAAAATAATACCGGGTTACTGGAAAAAATTAAGAGAACTGGACAAAGATGCAAGGAGAATGGCAGAAAAAATAAAGACTATAAAAAAAGTAAACCTCTGCAATCACAGCATTAATCAACTCCTCTGCCTTCTTTATATTTTCCGAAGTTCCAATTAATTCTACAGGTCTAGTTACACAATTGGGATCCACTTCTGCATCCCTCATGATTTGAATCTTCGCACCAGAATTGTACTGCAAGTATCTAATTGTATCACCAGCCTTGCCAATGAGAACACCTACCTGCAGTAAATAGGCCAACAATTTGTCATATGAAATTCTAGCAAGATTTGTAGTTGGACGAGAAGTAAATTTTTAAAAATTCAGGCCATGTTTTCTTCAGAATTCGTCCATCTTTATTCAAGCATTCCATTGAAAGAATAATTAAAAAGTTCGAAAGAAAGGTAGGCCTCGCCATTCCACTTGCAGCATACCTCTATCAAGGTTATATTATAATTAAGGTCTTTGAACTTTCAAAGTTGTATCTTCCTACTAAACTTTAAAAAACATCTAATAGGCCCAGAACTTTAAAAAAGTGACTAATACATTCCTAAACAACTAAGGTGGTGTCTGATGGACCCTTGAACTTTAAGAAACATATCATCAGTCAACAAACTATAAGACATAACACTGAAAATTCATAAACTTAATAACCTTATTGGGAACCCTATTAGATACAACATTGAAAATTAGGATTTTTTCCAGTTTGTAAACCTACTAGATACACCTCTAAGAGTTCAAGGACCAACCTCGTAATTTAACCATAAAAAATAATTAATATCATTAACTTGAGGCAGACAATGGAAAAATATTGTTTAAAAAACATATAAACAAACCGGGTGTCAAGCTTGGACAACAATCCTACGATTAAAATTAAATATCTCACAAGTTCACACCTTACTGTTAGGAACTTCTATTCTGTATGTTGTTGTTTCGGCCCCAGATGAAGGTTGATCTTGCTCAGCATTCGAAGCATTCTCCTGCAGTGGCAGTGCAGCCTCCACTTCTGGAGGTTGACTTTCTTCCTTGGAGAGTTCTTGAGTTTTGTCCTCCTGAGAGATTTCAGCAGCAGAATCCTGAGCATCACCTGCTTCGTGAGGCTCTGAAGTGAGTTGTTCAGCTTCCTCTTTTTCAGGTACCTCTTCCAATGAAGCAGGTTGTTCCTCTTGAGATGATTGATTACCATCTTCCTTAGCCAGCTCTTCTGGCTTCTTTTCTTGATACCCGTTCTCACTAGCTGTAGAAGAAAACAAAACACGAAGATATTGTACTTCAGATCAAGAATAAATAATCATATATTACTTTCATGAACCATCGATTGCATTATCAAGAGTAAAACAAAATTACCACAAACAACAAAAAAGGGTTAAATTCTTGTCAAGCACAACGCCAAAGAACCTTTTCAACCATAATCCAATTTTTACAACTCAAACTATATATCTAGCATAGTAACCAGAAACTATATATATAGCATAACTTGTGTTGGCTGGAAATTTCTCCATCTAATCAAGAAAACATGCCCTTAAATTCCAGGCCAGATAATGGAAAACATCAGCTTTTCCAAGAGGAAAATTATGTGATTTCTACATCCAAAATATATGTTCACTTTCATTCTCCTTGTCCTTACATTATCTATGGTAGAATAACATTATCTGCCAGAAACGAAGCTTAAAATACAAGAATCTATGAAGCATAGACCGTTGTGTCCATGTCTAACACCTGTCAAACTAGGACACTCAAAAAATTTGGGGACTAGGAAAATCGTCCAGCATTTTCCGCTAGCAGCTACCAGGTACTTAAAGAAGTAGACGGAAAGAGACAAACAAAATCCATAAATACACATTCGATATCTCCATGGATTTCAAGAACACAAAAGCTGAAATCACTTCAAAATGCTACAATACGCAAGGAAGAAAGAAAAAGAAAAATACCATTTTCCTCGGACTCCCCGTCGAGGCGAAGGCGCTTGGCCTCGGATTCGTCAGAATTGGCAACGTCGGAGCTGTCAGGAGCAGTAGACTCCTCGCCATTGTTCTCCGTGGGAGCTTCATCAATGGGTTCCCTGTCAAAATCTGCAAGCTTCCGCTTGTGATCCAAGGGCTCGGGGCTCGCCACTCCGGTAGCTACAACAACTTCCTCCGCCATGTGGTGACCAAGAAAGGCGAATCGAAGTAGTGTTGTGTTCCTCCTGGCTGGTGGCTGGCAAGGGAGATCGAATCTAGGGTTCAAGAGGAGAGGAGAAAACCGTGAGAGCGAAAGGATACGATACACTAATGCGAATGTGTGGGTATACGTAATTCTTACCGCTATCTCAGATATTTTTATTTTAGATGCTTCGAAATATCTAAAAATAAACCAATTTTATATAAATAAATAACACTCAATTAATAATAATATATAATATAAATATTTTTAAACCTTAAATAATAACCTTAAACTTTAAATTTTTTAAAAAGTAAAAAAAAAATACTTTTAACTACGTTAAAAAATTACATGTCCCGAGTTGGGTTGGGTTGGGTTGGGTTGAGCTAGGCTGGGTTGAGGGATTTTAAAAAAAAATATAAATATCGATCATGAAATTAAATAAATAATAAAAAAATTAGTTTAAAGATATGTAACATAGACTAGAGTCGAAATGGAAAACCCATTAATAATGAAAGATTCTTAATATAATTTATATATTTTTATTTGGATCGAGTCGCTCGAGTCAACTCAAGGGTTTTGTCCCACGAACTCGAAACCGAACTAATTCAATTCGGGTTCAAAAAAAATGAACCCAACCTACTAGATAATCCAACCCAACCCAACCGTTATAGTTTGGGTTGGGTTGGTACAGGTGGTTGGGTTGAATATACACCCTTAAAAAAATACTAATAAAATTAATACATTTTTACATTTATAAAAGAATGCAATTTTTTCTTCTTAATGTCAATATATAGACGAAGACGATCTATGTGCGCTTCATACATTATCTTCAAATTTTTTAATATTACTTTTAAAAGTTTGAGTATTTTTTAAATGAACGGTCTATCGGCACCTCATAGAATTCAATTTTTTCTTCTTACCGTTAATATAAGAACGAAAATCGTCTATCAGACACCTCATAAATCATCTACAAATTGTTACTTTTAAAAGTTTATGAGTATTTTTGAAATGACGAACATTGTCTATCGACACCTCATAAATTATCTCCAAACTTTTTAATGTTATTTTTGGAAGTTTATAAGTATTTTTGAAACAACGAGAAAGTGTATTTTTTGAACTTTTTAAAAAAGTCAAAATGTGATTTATTTATGGGTTTATAGAACCCTCTCGTTCCCAGAGTTCTTACTTTTATTTATCCAGTGAATCGTGAAATATAGAAAAAGTAACGAGAGAATCGAAGATAATCGTGAAAAACACTTGACCATGGTGGAAGATGGCCTTCACGGTCGTTCATTTATCCAAAGCTCTTACTCTTCGGTCTAACAGGGTCGAACTATTCCAAGTCTCGCAACCTCCTGCATTTTCTTTCATACATTGTAAATATGACGATGGTACAAATTTTGGCTAGTGGTCGGGTATGGCCACGTTTCAAACATTGATCCCCGAGTGTTATCCAAGCTGGTTAAATAAAAGACTTATTAGTGTTTCGAACATTTGGAGGTGTGGAAAGATTGGCTAATCTCCATACGTACCTGAAGCTTCATATGTTTTATGATTGAAGTGTTCGATGATAAAACGATCGTTACTCCATAAGATAGAAAGAGCAATGCACATGCTTTGTGCAGACATATAAATTATAACCAAACAATACTTTTCAATCTCCAGCAACTAAAATTAAGGGCGTTCGAAAAGAAGAACCCGATAGATTCAAAAACGAATTGCTCGAAGACCCATCGTCAATCCCATCTTCATGATCTCTCACGACTTTCTCGATTATCTTTTGGTGTACGCCTTCGAGCTTGGATTTTCTCGATTCATCGTTTCTAGACTGATTATCGTTAAGCACTGGATCTGTTTGACAAAGAACTAATGCAACACCTAACAAGATCATATCATTGTGGAGGTTAGTGGTTCCTAACAAAGCAAAGTTTGTATAGTTTCTGTTGCACACGTTTCACACAACCCGTGGAAGTTTCATCATACTATTATTATTCTTTTGTCAAGAAACCGAACACTGAAAATATACGGGCATATAAAAAACAAGCCCATATAAAAGGAGTCCACCCACTCACTACCGAAAATGACTCAAACCCAAAACAATCATTCTTTATAAGGGTGTGAAAACCTTCTCCTAGCAACACATTTTTAAAACTTTGAGAGAAAGCTCGAAAGGGAAAGCCTAAAGAGAACAATATCTGCTAGCGGTGGGCTTGGGTTGTTATAAATGATATCAGAGCCAGACACTGTGCGATGTGTCAGCAAGGAGATTGAGCCCCGAAGGGGGGTGAACATGAGGCAGTGTGCCAGCACGGAAGCTAGGCCCCAAAGGGGATAGATTGGGGGGATCCCACATCGATTAGAGAACGAGTGCCAATGAGGACGTTGGACCCCAAAGGGGGTGGATTGTGAGATTCCACATCAGTTGGAGAGTAGAACAAACCATTTTTTACAACGGTTTGGAAAGAAACCCTTCCTTAGCAGACACGTTTTAAAAACCTTGAAGGGAAGCTAAAAACAAAAAGCCCAAAGATAACAATATATGCTAGCACTAAACATAACCCAATCGACCGAGGAAGCCTTGAATTCAACGTCACAAGTCACAAAACCAACGAAACTCGATGGCTTAGAACTCAATCATATAACACAATTTCAAACGAGAAAGTGATAACATGCTTTTATATATCTAACCAAAATAAGAGAGCTGACCGTTGAACAATAATACAATGATGTATAACTAACTAGAAAGAAGTTGCGGAGAACACAAACCAAACCGAATAGGTGTTAGATGAACACGACTCTCATGTGTTATGTCCACTTTGAGTCTAACCTCTCATGGCTTTGCTTTGGGCTTCCCTAAAAAGCTTCATACGAGATAGTATTCCTTGATTATAAATCCATGATCATTCCCTAAATTAGCCGATCCCTCGAACAAAGTACGCCTCCCCTTAATCGAGGCTCGACTCCTTTTCTTTTGTAATCTTAGTCATTTTTTACTATGGCTTCAAGAATCCTCGACTCCTTTTTCTTTTGAAATCCTTTATTCGACATTTGAGGATTCTATTGACATGACGAAGTTAAGGATATGATTCTGATACCATGTTAGGAATCACGACTCTCCACAATGGTATGATATTGTCCACTTTGACCATATGCTCTCGTGGCTTTGTTTTGGGCTTCCCCAAAAGGCCTTAAACCAATGGAGATGTATTCTTCACTTATAACCCTATGATCATTCCCTAAATTAGCCAATGTAGACTCCCTCCCAACCATCCTCAATATTTGCTAGGAATGATAAGTTAAAATCTGACGATAGGGTACACTCAACCATATGCAACAAACCTATGCTCGGTTTTTGTAATAACAGCCAAGATCAATATAGGTCATTCAACACACAGTTCCAATCACAAGATCGGGAGTGTCCGCAAAAGAATTAGAAACGATACAATAGTTCCGTGTTTAGTGAGAGAGAACACAATTTATGTAAAACAAATTTGATCCAACTTGATAGATTACCCGAGAGATGGAAATGAATTCTTGCGAAAGGGGCGGCGTGGCAGGCAGCATCAGCGAAGCTGACAATGGCGGCGACATGAAAGAAGAGAACAGAGGGAGGGGTGGTCAATGGCGATCGTGCATCATAGTCAATAATTGGTATTAGAGCTACGATGTTGGTACAAAGATTGTCACCGCACAAAATCGTCAGAGGAGATATAACACGATAAAAAGCGGAGGAGAGTGCAACACTCCAATACCCATTACTCACAAAAAGTAATTACACAGCATGGTCGATAAAGATGTGTGTTAACTTCTAGGCACAGGGCGTGTAGGACACCTTTGAGAATAGTGATGACGATGAGGAGTGTAAGGATAGGATGACTCTTGTCGTCATCTACCAAGCAGTCTCGAAGTACGTCCTTTTCATGTTAGCAGAGAAAGACTCAGTAAAGGCAGCCGTGGGAGATATGTTGCAAACAATGCATGTGGGTGTGGAATGTGTCAAGGAAGCAAAGGTGCAGACGTTAAATAGTGAGTTTGAGGCTATCTGCATGAAGAACGCTGAGTCAATAGACAAGTTTTTCGGAGCATTTGAATTCAATAAGACTGTTATTTTGCAAAATTTGGACTTCAAGGAACAAACGAATCGTACCAACTAAGTTAGTCCAAATCGATCCAGACTAATAAATCCAATTGAACCAACCAAATCAGCGAATTGGTTCAATCGAATCGATCATGTTCTTCTCCGATGGTTGGTAACACTGTTCATCGACTTGCCTTGATCTTAGGCCCTGACTCACCCTCCGTGGACAAACCTTGTGAAAGAGCCCTTAAGTTTTTGGGCATTGGATTTTCACCAATGTTTGCGTTACTCAAGCCAACATTCTCGCTTCTACTTCGCTCGTGCTCGTGCGTGTGCTTCCCTCTAAGGCGGAAGCTCCTCTACCGATGCATTTTTACATCCCACAACTTCAATAGATCACTTAGCCCCGTTTTCGGCACAAGAGCGCTCCATCAGTGAACTATTACAACGACAAAAATAATGAATAAATTGAAACTATTAAAATAGTATTTATATATTATATTAATTATTAAAAAGTAAGAAATATATATATTTTTTTAATAAAAAAAGAATAAATGTAATAAAAGGAATAAAAAAAAATAAAGAAAATATAATAATAAATAGAGACACAAGTATTCCGAAAGAAGCAACTGCGGTGAGGAAGGTGGAAGCAATGGGTATCTCATCGGGGCCGAAGCTCTCAGGGTTGCAAAAGCAAGTGCTCAGTCTATACAGAGCATTTCTTCGAGCAGCTCGTTCCAAATCCGCCGAAGATCGACGGCAAATGGAATCGATTGTCGCCGCTGAGTTTCGCCGAAACGCCAAGCAAATCGATCGCAAAAATTTCATCCACATCGAGTACCTTCTTCGTAGAGGTAACAAACAGTTGGATCAACTTAAAAGCCCTGCCACCGTTCGATTATCAAGATTCTGAGCCTTGAAATTGTATGTACATTGCTTCGATTCTTGGCTGTTGTTCTGATTTAATCGATCTTGGATAGATTTTGAACCCTAGAAAATAAACTGCGATTGATTTGCTTTCTCTCCTCTTGAGTTCCTGATTTGCAATTTTGTTGGTGGATCCTAAGTGAAGAATCGCTCTGTTGATTTGCTCGATACTGAATTTTGTCCTTCATGAACTTGTTTTTCAGCGACGATCAATTTTGCAGAACAGTTCAAGTCGGTGGTAGAATCCTTGAAATGTTTGAAAATGAGGACAATGGATTTTTCTTCCTTTGTGAGGTTAAGGTATGAATTTACACTAAATTCTACATTTAACTATCATTATATATATTCTAGATTAGAAGATACTTTTGATCTTTGTAATTTAGAATTTTTTTTTTAATTCATTTCAATGTTCAAACATCTGAACTTCAAATCTTAAGAATAAGAAGAAGAAAAAAAGTTCAAATGTTGCAAATTGTACCAATTAAAACCTTAAACTTCCTAACTAAGTCTATTTAGACGGATTCATAACTATTTTCTACTAAATTTTATTGCAAAATTACCTAAATAATATCATTTTTTTTTCTTCAAAGTAGCGGATGTAGTTCTTCCTAAATAAATAAGCATTGAAGGAGAAAACAAGATAAAAAAATTACAATCGGTATAATCCACTAAATTCTAACAATTCCATCTATAATTGTGTTAATCCCTACATTTACATTCTTACAAGGATAAGAATTATGTATTGATAATTTATAGTGAAATCCTAAGCGATATACGGTTTTGTGATTAGCCCATCCGATCGTCTTTGTTCAAGCCGAGGGAACACGATTGCCAATTGCAATATGTCGACCACTAAGCAAAGAGTCGTAGATAAAGGTAGAGTTTCATTACCAAGACAACTTTGTGTACAATTGACAACTAAGTTCAGTTTCATTACCAAGACAACTTTGTGTACAATTGACAACTAAGTTCATAGTCAGTCAGACAAATAGAATTTTTTTTTGCGCGCATAATAAACTTGTCATGCATGCAACTGACGACCTTATTTTTAGTAGGAAAATATGATTGTTACTAAATTATGAAAGTATGAAAGTATTATGTGCATCGTGTCCATGTACCGTGATTTAAAATGTGGGACTTCATGCATGTTGTATACAAATATCAGTTACTTCTCTAGTATGTTACATATGATCACATACTATAATAAGAAACACGCTCTTGTCTTTTCGTTAATTTTTGATAGCGTACGTGTGCACTAGTCTTATATTGATAATTAGGTTCCACACTTAAGTCGTAGTCATTATATTAGAGAGATCAATGACATTTTTATTTTTAAACTTTCATAGGAAATGGTGATGTTTCTATTTTCAATTATATTATTGTTATGCTATTATTTCGTTTGAAATGAATTTATAAACATTTAAGTTCATGGTAATATTTAAAGTGAAATATTTTGTATGATTTTTTTGCACATAGTAGTTACGATATGCATGTAGTGGCGATCTTATTTTACAAAAAAAAAAAAAAAAACAAGTAGAGTCGTTATAAAAAGCATTGCGAAACTTCTCTAAGCATAGGAGAGGTCAAGCTTGAGAGCTTGTTAGGACGTAGGAGAGGTCGATGGATTTGGATATGTGTAGGTCTCCCATTACTTGTTAGGACATGGGGCCATTTTCGATTCTAACACTCTTCAAGTACGACTTGGTACAAAGGCTAAAAGCAAGCTCAACGGAGAAAAAAATCTAGCCGAATTCGGTCCTTTCTTCTTCCTTCCTTTGAACTATCTCTAAGGCTTTCTAAACACGAACCCATCAATTTCTGCGTTTTGTAACAGCTCGAGTTCACCGTTAACAAATATAGTCTTTTTTGGACTTTTCCTTTCGAGGTTCCCCTCAAGAGAGGTTTCCACACCTTTATAGAGAATGTTTCGTCCCTCCCAACCAATGTGGGATCTCACAGTTTACTCCCCTTCGAGGCTCAATGTCCTCACTGACACACCGTCTTGATGTCCACCCCCCTTCGAGGCTTAACATCATCATTGACAAACCGCTTGATGGCTGCCTCTAATACCATTTGTAACAGCCCAAGCCCACCGCTAGTAGATATTATCCGTTTTGGCCCATATGTATCGTCATCAACCTCACAGTTTTAAAACGCATTTGCTAGAGAGAAGTTTTCACACTCTTATTAAATAATGTTTCGTTCTCCTCCCCCAACCGTAGGATCTCACAATCATCTCTTCAAATACTTTTCTTTGTCATGACTCAATATCTAAAACGGAAAGACAACTAAACCGAATGAAAGCTTCACTTTAGGTACTGATTTCCCGAGCCCTTAATTCTCAAACACCTTAGGAATTTAATTCAAGTGTTAATACACCTCCTATACCAGCCGGTCGAAGAGAAAATCTTGAGCTTTGTAACCCTGTGAAATGTCTATAGAAACTGCTACGTTTCACTCTAATCTCCCATGTGGCAGGAACACATCAACACGAGCTGGACCCGACCAATGCCTTCGACACGAGTGGGAACACCTCACCCATGGAACGCCAAGCTTTTAAAATTTTATTACCAGTAACTTGTTTGGGGAGGAAAGTTACTGCTTTACAATCAAATCTGCACAAAACTTTCAAAATGGCGACCAATTAAGACATGGGGTATTAAGGAGTTCGAGCGGTTCGGGGCACCCGACAATGTGTTCCAAGGCTACAATTAGCATCTCACCAGCTAAAATGAGATTGAATGAAGCTGAAGTTTATATTTGGGTGCCTCCACCCTTAGAACATTGGTAGCTACTTCAACTCCAGTAAATAGAGCTTCATCTTAAATCTTGACGAAGCCATACAAAAAACGACGGTTCGATAACTTAGATTGAGCTTCATTCAAATTAGCCTCGACCTCATACAACTTCTTTTCGAGTTGGTCGTCCAGATATGTTATCAAACAATATCCCCAGCCATTTTCCTATGCATATGGCACACAGTGTCCTATATTTAAACTTCTAAATTTTGCAAAAGTTTACAAGTAAATCTATTTAGACCCTTAGATTATGATCCATAACTATTTCCACTAAATAGTTTTCTCTAAAAAAGAAGCAAAAAGACAACAAAAATTACAAATCAGAAGAAGAGTGCCCAGGATTATCCCCATGAAGCGCACTCTTTGACCCAAACCTATGTTGAGCAATGTTAAGTCGATAAATAATGCTGCTTAGTACACACCTTCTTCCGATCTTACGGTCTGTTGCTGTGTTGAAGCTGTCACGGTCGCCATCAACGTAGCCTTCTGCTGGCACTAGTCGTCGTGTTTAGCAAGTCATTGTTTGATCTCGATGCTCGATGTGTTGAAGCTGTCGTCATAGCCCGTCGCTGCTAAACAGTATGACACCACTGCCTATGTATGCTTGTCTATGTATACACATTCAGAAGGGTGATGGGTATAATTACAAATACAATGTTCATCAAATACATTCAGAAGGGTCATGGTGCAGTCGACTTAATTGTCCCTATCGTTCCATTTATTGTCGTAAAGCATGCAAACGATCTAAAAGATCGGAGATCCCACCCTCAGTGTAACATGTTCAATATAAAAAAAGTTACAGATTCCATAATTGAAATTCAAAAAGAGAAATACAGGATGAATGAGGGAATTTGAATTTCTGAATGATCCATGGCCAGCAAAAACTCATCTTTTCTAATTTAAAGTAAAATGAGTTAATATTACAATTAGATTAATTAAATTGATTATTGTAAATATTGTACATTATCAGCAGCAGTAAGAAGTTTCTCTTAATTGGTCAAATAAAAAAAATATACAGAGCATTGCCAATTTTCAAAATTTATACCTTCTACATTCAGCAAGGCGCCATGTCTATTCAATATCCTTCATAGCATCCTGCAGTATTAAAAACAACATCCAGATTGATATAACTCCTACAAAATACGTGTATAAGAGAAGGCGCGTGAAGAGAGCGAGGGGGAAATGATGTTACATGAGTTAGTTAGTAGTGTACCCAAAGAGGAAGGTGTAGGAGACGAGGCAATGCATTTGCTTATTTAGGTAAAGGAAGAGAGCTGAGAAGGATATTGTGAGATTCCACATCGGTTGGGGAGAAGAACGAAACATTCTTCATAAGGGTATGGAAACCTCTCCCTAGCATACGTGTTTTAAAAACCTTGAGAAGCCCAAAGAGAACAATATCTGCTAGCGGTGGGCTTGGGCTGTTACAGGTATCTTCTTGCTAATCATTTTGTGAGATTCTTATGGGAGTTTGTAACCACCCAAGTCTACTGCTAACAAATATTGTCTTCTTTGGGCTTCCTCTTCTGGTTTTAAAACGCGTCTACTAGGGAGAAATTTCCACACCCTTATAAGGAATGTTTCGTTTCCCTCTCCAACCAATGCGGATTCTCACAGCAGGGAAGCTATGGAATTCTTCCCTCAATTTTGTAGCCTTGTTGATAAACAAACTCAATTCTTATCTACATTGGTATCCGAGCCGATCTTGATTGGAAATGACTATGTGCATGGAAGTTCGGATGGAAACGTTGAACAAAGTTGGGTCGATCCTGAAGTTTGTGAAAGGAGGTGGGAAAAGTCATTGTTAAGAGCGCGACTAAGTCGGTAAAGAAAGGATTCGGGGAGGTGTTTTCTCAGATGGAAGGGTAAAAAATGACCGAGGAAGCTGCCACTAGTGGAAGAGACAAGGAAAGAGAAAGAAAATGAGGTTGAGGAGCCAAACACTGCAAATGTGAAATTAGGAAAGTGCTAGCTCAAGTCTTTGATTTGCGGCTAAGAAAGTTAGACATTCCAATGTTCGGCAGGGAGAGTCACTATGGTTGGATGCATCAAGTGGAACAGTATTTTGTGGCTAATTGGCTACTCGAGACGGAGAAGCTGGAAGTCGTTGTACTGTGACTAGAAGGGAAAACTTTAAACTCACATCAATGAGCGGAGCCAAGTTACATTACATGAGCATTTTTGTGTTACATCAGGAAATGACGGTGGGTGAATGGTGCATTATCTAACACACCACGAAGAGTGGACAAAGTTGCCCAAGTAAGGTACAAGTAGATTAGAAGCAACGGTGTTACCAATGGTATCAGGACAAGCTTAACAGGAGCCCGTTGAGGCCCCAAAACATAACCTCAAAAGTCGGGATTTCAGAGTGAGTTTCAACAAGCAACTCTGAAGTTAAGTCTGTACAAGTGAAATATGAAAGTTCGCTAAATTGGGTTCAATCGGACCAAATAGATGGTCCACATTGGTGTATGACTCCTTGCCAAAATGACATCCACTCTTGCTAGATAAAAATGTCTTAGAATGTACTATAAGGGGATACAACTAGTTGTTAAATCTTCCTACTCGGGTTACATGCTATTAATGTTGTTGTTGCTTGCACACGTTAGTGAGAAGTGGGCCCGATGAGGAACGTGTAAGGCAATGTGTTCGTTGATTTAAGGAAAGGAAGAGAGGTGAGAGGAGTATCGTTTTGCTAATCATTTTGTGAGGTTTTTGTGGGATAGAGGGGAAATTTTTACTATACTTCATTTAGATAGCTTCTAGAATTTAGTTTCTAGTACAAGATCCATCCATACTAATGAGGGAACAAAAATCAGTCGATCAGTTATATCAAAACTTGGACCGAGTTGGGGTTAAGAACCTATGAAGTACGAACCTATAAGATATAATATCATGATCAAGTCAATTCCATGATTACGAGTTCATCCCGTAAATATAAAACGAGTTGATTGCATAAAGTTTGCAGTAACAATAAGCCATATTACCTTGGCTAATCGTGTAACGTATGCAGCAGCCAATGCTGTTGCCAACAATCCGAGTCCTAAAGTCCATAGCTGACCATTTCCCCCTCCAAGCAAACCAACTTCAGATTCTTCTTGCTGAAAAACGCCAAGTAAAATTAACAGCGGAAAAAAAACTAGGCAACAAGATGGAAAATTGGAAACAACCAATACGAGAGACAGAAAACCGAACTAAGAATCGAGGTCATAGATTATCTTTAAAGGAAAACCATAAACAATATGCATTGTGTCACAATCGCACTCTTGAAATAGCGGGATAGTGATTGTGCCGTACTTGTTCTAACCAACCGAACAAGTCAAGCGTGAGAAATTCGGACGTTGCGAACAACGTCGGCATATATTTGGGTCTCAAGTCACGTTGTGAGAAAAGGTTTAGAAAACGTGCGCGAGGAAATACATTTGAAAACCGTTAGAAGAATTGAAGAAAGCAACGTTATATGACTATAAGCAAATCAAGGATATCACAGCTTAAACAACATATAACTCAGGGTAGGAAGAAGTGACAACTAGTCATATCCCACTATAGTACATTTTGGGGCATTTTAGCCCTAGCGGGTGTAGACATAGTTTTGAAGAACGGTTATACACCTCTGTATTGACCTAACATGAAATGGTAAAGGTCTATCTAAGATGAAATCATGTAAAAGGGGTTTGGAACGGACATGCAACCATGGACGTCTTGGACAAGCAAGACAGGGACATCAACCATGCATCCATAGACAACACGCCTTAGACAAGCATGACCATGACATCCTCCCCCCACTCAATTGGTTGACGTCTCTGTCGACCGACTCGGACAAGCGAGACCGAGACATCTGCCATGTGGCCAGACAACACGCCTCAAACAAGCATGACCATGACACATGTCACAATGCAATACCATACATTGTCAAGAAAGCAAAAGGATATGTTAGACATAACTCCTAAAAAAAAGTGTTTTTCATGAAGCACTATTAATGTAAACACTTCGGGAAATAAATGAGTTAATTGGTCCCTCTAAAAAGCACTTCAAGTAAATTTTATCTATTTTTCTAATTTCTCAAGTAAATTGCACTCATTGAAGAATTTAAAAAGTACTTTTAACAGGTCACATGAACTTTTTACTAATTGAAATTTTAACCAAAAAGAGTACCCATTCATAAAAAGAACATGCCTAAACACTACAAATTTACGAGGTAGATGTTATTATGAAAAATATAACATCTCTAAGCAGCAAGGGAGACAAATCGAAAACTTACGATAATTGCACGTCCAAACGCACCCGCACTCACATAAGCCCATGTTCCCGGAAGCATCCCAAGCCAGCTGCAAACAGATAATAAATCCGTTACGATTTCAACAACTTCTAAAGTTCATACAGCTCGTAACATTACGTATGTATCGATAATATTGGCTGAGGCAAACCAAAAAGGCATATTGATGAAAAGAATAGCTACAATCATTTAGGAATTGAAAGCTGACCTTCCCAACACATAGGGGACAAATTTGACAGATGTGAGTCCATATAAATAATTTCCAAGAGAAAATGGAAGCAAAGGGCTCAAACGCAGGAGAGTGACTACTTTGAAACCATTTTCTCCAATAGCTTTATCAATGGCAGCAAATTTTTTGTTTCCTTCTACGAGCTTAAGAATTCGCTCACGAGCAAAATACCGAGCAATCAAAAACGCAACACTAGCAGCAACCTGAAATGATTGGAGATAATAAGCTAATAATTAGCGGGCATATGTTAATCCATTGGTTTGTTTTACTTGCACAAAACACTCACCGTTCCACTGATCGAAACTATAATCGTCCCAATCACAGAGCCAAAGAGTAGCCCAGCTGACATTGTTAATGGAATGGCTGGAATTGCAAGAATCTAGAAGGGAAGAAATCATTCCATAAATTTCAGTCTTAGCATATATGTTATGAGATAAGCAAGCATAGTTCTTATGGAGTACTACAAAAGTATAAGGTTCCCTCCTTGCATTAGCTCATGGCCTCGGCTCCATTTGATCCCGGGTTCAAACTACAGATTTTAGACTATTAAGTTCTCCAACTCGGCCACCCCGACAGCCACCTATACTAAGCCTTACCATGAAGGGAAGCTCTACAGATGTAAAAGGCATAGTTCTTACATATTAGGATTAAGGGAAAAATATGTGTACCTCCAATCCTGCATACACTGCTACAAATAAAGCATATCCTGCTGGACCATATCCTGTTCATCAAAAGCTCTATGTTATGAATTGCATGATTGAGAGAGAAGCTTCAGAGAAATCGAGAGCTCCTCAGCTTTTCAGTATATCTTTTTTTTGTTTGGTAATGATTCTATGTTAAAAAACACAAAGAAAAAGAAGTATCTGCATTGTCAGAAACTAAAGGGTAGAGATATCAATAGCATCAGCTTCTACATCCAAATATCATAGCATCAAATGATTTGTTATAACTCCTAAGATTTGCATTAAAAAAAAAAACTATTTTGACGGGCCAAGATCACCACTAGCAGATATTATCCTTTTTAGGATTTCCCTTTCAGGCTTCCCCTCAAGGTTTTTAAAAATGTGTCTGCTAGGGAGAGGTTTCCACACCTTTATAAAGGGTGTTTCGTTCTCTTCCTCAACCAATGTGGGAACTCACAATTCACCCCCCTTCGGGGCCCAACGTCTTCGCTGGCACTCGTTTCCTTCTCCAATCGATATGGGACCCCTCAATCCACCCACCTTCGGGGCCCAACGTCCTCGCTGACACTCGTTTCCTTCTCCAATCGAGTGGGACCCCTCAATCCACCCCTTTTCAGGGCCCAGCGTCCTTGCGGGCACACCACCTCGTGTCTGCCCCCCTTCGGGGCTCAGCCTCTTCACTGGCACATCGCCCAGTGACTGGCTTTAATACCATTTGTAACAACTCAAGCCCACCGCTAGCAAATATTGTCCTCTTTGGGCTTTCCCTTTCAGACTTCCCCTCAAGGCTTTTAAAACATGTCTGTTACGGAGAGGTTTCCACACCCTTATAAAGGGTGTTCCATTCTCCTCCCTAACCGATGTGGGATCTCACAATTTTAGTCATTATCATTGATATTTCATTAATCTTTACCGAAAAAAGAAAAAAAAAACAAATCAAACTTATTTCAAAATTTGACGTTTGTGCCTTCAAATCTTTAACTATGCAAACATCTGCTAGGCAAACAAAAGTTATAAGTTCTGATTAAATAGTTTTACAAATTAATGAAAAAGATAAAGATTTTTTTATGCAAAATTCACTAAAACAGAAGGTTTGAAGGTACATACAAAAAAGAAGAATAACCATTGAAGTGAGAGAAAAGTCGGATATAACTCTAGAAACTATAAGTGTTTCGAGTCTTTCAGCTGTTTACCATTTTAAAATAATGGTAGACAGCTCAACTATAACCTATCAAGCAATTTTCTAAAGGGTGACCAATAAAACTCACATTCCGACAGAAGATGAAGTTATATTTGCATCAGAATCTAAAGAGAAAAAGAAGAATAAAAAGAGGACGAAATTAATGAAGAACAATCAGCAATAAACAACACACCTCCAAAATGCTAATCGAACCACAAAATCCTTTACGATCGACATGGGAGAAAAAGTAAAAGCAATAAATCTCACACTAGCAAAGACATGGAAAGGACATTAGCCTAAAAAGGTAAAGTTCTTTTGGGAAATAGCGCAGAAAGCCATTAGCACGGTAAAAATCTTCAAAAAAGAATGTCTTACATCACTCTTTCTCCAAATTGATGTCCATTATGCAAGAAAGAAAACAAATCACAAAACCACTCGTTTATGTAAGAAACGAATCACAAAACCATTTGTTTATGTAAGAAATGAATCACAAAGCCACTTGTTCATGTAACGCACATACACACAGAATTTCTGGACAACAATTCTTAATTTAGGGAATATCATGGGTTTATAAGTAAGGAATACATCTCCATTAGTATGAGGCATTTTGGAAAAGCCCATTGCAAAGCCATGAGAGCTTATGCTCAAAGTGGGCAATATAAAACCATCGTAGAGATCCATAATTTTTAACATGGTAAGAGACTCATGCCCTTAACTTAGCCATGTCAATAAAATCCTCAAAAGTTGAACAAAGAAGTTGTGAGCCTCGAAGGTGTAGTTAAAAGTGACTCAAGTGTTGAACAAAGGTGTACTTTATTCAAGGACACCAAAGAAGAAGTTGAGCCACAATTAATGGGGGTTGTTCCAGAGCTCCAATAGGAGAGGCTCTATAGTGTATTGTTAGGAGAGAGTCCCACATCGGTAGGGAAACCCAAAGAAAAGTCAAGCCATGAAGCCATGAGTACTCAAAGTGGATAATATCATATCATTGTAGAAATCAGCCATTCATAACCTTCCCCAATCCAAAACTTCAAACAAAAAAAAAGAGACAGAATTACCATCAATAAACGTCGAGAACTGATTCAAGAACGCATTAATCGGGTCCCTGTAAACATATCCAGCAAACGCAAATCCACCGATAACCCCAACAAGCAACACACCGGCCAAAAGAGTACCCTTAACCGCAGTGTCATCTTCCAAAGCCGCCTGATCTCCCTCCGCGGCCTTACTCCCTTCATCGGCGTCGCCGTCGTCATCCTCGTCGGATTTGGGGCTAAAGAGCCACTTGAAGCTCTGAGGGGCAGTAGTGGGTGATTTCTGAAGAGTAGGTTTCTTGGATTGCTTGAGAGAGGAACAAGGCTTGAGGAAATGGAAGCGTTTGTTAGGTCTGAAGCTGAAAAGGAAAGAGGAGGAAAGAGGGGGAGAGAAATGGAGGGAAGAAAGACATGGCGGTGGGGGGTTTGATGATGACGGTATTAAGGTCAGAAGGGCGCGCATTATAAAGAGGAGAGAAGAAATTGTGTGGAAGAAGATCAGCTCATCAATGGAGATCTCTCTCTGAGATTAGAGGAAGAACAAGGAAGAAGATGAAATCTTCTGCAATTTTCTTCTTCTTTTTCTTACGAGTTTTGATTCGGGATTATATGACGTGGGGCAATATAGAACATATGGAATGAATGAATTTTACAACTAAAAAATAATAATAATTAATAAATAAAAAAAAACTAAATTAATAAAAATATAGACGACAGATTTGTTAGACAAACCGACTCTCCGACTCTCCACTATTGTGCTTTACTTTCATCTAACACCTCCCCTCGAACAAAATACGTCTCCCCCTTAATCAAGGTTCAACTCATTTTCTTTTGGAGATTAGTCATTATTAGCCGAGGTGGGTGGGACTTTCATCCAACACATTTCCTCGAACAAAGTATGCCTCTCCTTAATCGAGACCCGACTCCTTTTCTTTTGAAGTCCTTTGTTTGACATGACTAAGTTTAGAACATGACTCTGATACTATGTTAGATGAACACGACTCTCCACAATGATATGATATTGTCCACTTTGAGTATAAATAACTAAATTAATATTTATTAAAGTTTTAAAGATTAAATTGTATTATTTTGAAATTATGAGATTAAATCATTATGAACAAAAATTAAAAAATTAAATTATTATTTTCATCAAAATTCAAAATAAAATTTAACTAATTATTTATTATAGGATAAAGAATAGCTAGAATTGAAATAGAATAAATAATATTCTTTACCAAGATGCTTGTAGTTTGACTTTTCTTTTGTTTTTCTAGTTGTATGGGTGGCCTGAAAATTTCAATAAATAATAAATAAATAAAAATCACAAAAAATGCATCAATAATTATTTATCCTCACCTTCATAAATCAACCCAGCTTGACAACCCGACCAACCTAACTCGAATTATAAGAGTTGGGTTGAATAAATTTCAATATGACAACCCGAAGGATAATTATTTATCCTCACATTCATAAATCAACCCTGACAACTTGACAACCCGACCAACCTAACCTGAAATATAAGGGTTGGGTTTGTTAGACGAACACGACTCTCCACAATGGTATGATATTATCCACTTTGAGCTCATGGCTTTGCGTTGGGCTTCCCAAAAGGCCTCATACCAATCAAGTTAGTATTCCTCACTTATAAACCCATGATAATTCCCTAAATTAGCCGATGTGGGACTTTCATCATCCAACACCTCCCCTCGAACAAAGCACGCCTCCCCTCCTGCCTTCATACCTTCGAGAAGGCTTGACTCATTTTTTCTTTTTGGAGTCCTTTGTTCGACATTCAAGGATTTGCCAATCTATTGGCACGGCTAAGTTTAGGGCATGATTCTGATACCATGTTAGATGAACAGGGCTTCCCAAAAGGCCTCATACCAATGGAGTTAGTATTCCTCACTTATAAACCCATAATCATTCCCTAAATTAGCCGATGTGGGACTTTCATCATCCAACAGGGATGAACAAGTTTTTCAAGTTGGCTTGAGTTCATGTTTATGAACCTACACTAACTCGATTTGGTTTTAGGTTCATGGGACAAAACTCTCGAGTTGAACCAAGCCAAATAAAAATATATAAAATATACTAAGAAATTTAATTAATGAGGTTAATGATGTATTTGCTAATGTTTTTGTTTAGTTTTACGAGAATCTTAAAACTTGCTTAATTAAATTTATTATTTTTTATTAATTTGTATTTGATCATGAACTTTTAATTATCTTTATTTGAAAAATTATAAATGGTAGATAAATAAAACTTTTTTTAAAAAATACTTTTTTTAACCACTCAAACGGGTTGTGGAGTATTTTTTAACAACTCAAACTAGTGAAAATTTACGAGAATAAAGGGTTAAAATCCCTCAATCAAACCGAGCTGTGGAGTATTTTTTAACAACTCAAACCAGTGATACGAGAATAAAGAGTTGGGTTGTGAAAATTTAGAATTGGGTCAAAAAAATACCTCATTCCAGACCAATAGAGGTTGGGTTGTGAAAATTTAGGGTTGGGTAAAAAAAAATCCCTCAAAATCCCTCAATCCAGACCAATAGAGGGTTGTGGATTGTGAAAATTTAGGGTTGGGTAAAAAAAAATACCTCAATCCAGACCACGTACACCCCCTAGTTGTATCAAACTCTAGAGGAATAATTAAATTATCCCTCAAAATCCCTCCATCCAGACCCATAGAGGGTTGTGGTTGTGAAAATTTAGGGTTGGATAAAAAAAAATCCCTCAAACCAGAGCACGTGAGGAATAATTAAATTATCCCTCAAAATCCCTCCATCCAGACCAATAGAGGGTTGTGGTTGTGAAAATTTAGGGTTGGATAAAAAAAAATCCCTCAAACCAGAGCACGTGAGGAATAATTAAATTATCCCTCAAAATCCCTCCATCCAGACCAATAGAGGGTTGTGGTTGTGAAAATTTAGGGTTGGATAAAAAAAAATCCCTCAAACCAGAGCACGTGAGGAATAATTAAATTATCCCTCAAAATCCCTCCATCCAGACCAATAGAGGGTTGTGGTTGTGAAAATTTAGGGTTGGATAAAAAAAAATCCCTCAAACCAGAGCACGTGAGGAATAATTAAATTATCCCTCAAAATCCCTCCATCCAGACCAATAGAGGGTTGTGGTTGTGAAAATTTAGGGTTGGGTAAAAAAAAATCCTTCAAACCAGACCACGTACACCCCTAGTTGTATCAAACTCTAGAGTAATAATTAAATTATCCCTCAAAATCCCTCCATCTAATAAATCAATAGAGGGTTGAGTTGAAAATTTGGGGTTGGGTCAAAAAAAAATCCCTCAATCCAGACCACGTACAATATCAGATTAATAATTAAATTAATTTAAACTCTAAAAGTTTAGAAGTATAAATTGATGTTAGCCCTAATCTCTCTCTGAACTCGTTACCTCGGTCTCCAAGTCTCAAGTGAGTGAGGATGAATTTACATTCAGCTAGCTGTGATCAATTGTTTCATCCTGTAAATGCAAGGAACTAGTGGGAACTGAAGGAGAAGTTACTTCGTGGAGGCCATGGCGGAATGCTGGGTATTGCATGGACGACATGAATTTCTCAAGCCTTTGATGCAGACCTGCTTGTAGTACTTGAGGTGAAAGAAGCTCTGGATTTTCAAGAGCTTTAACTGTGGATGTTGCAGCAATATTAACCTGCAACGAAAGGAGAATCATGAGAATTGGAGGAAAGGGTCGGGCAACCCGCTCTTTAATTCAAATGTTGTTTTTAGAAAACATGTAATGAGATCCCACGTCGGTTGGGGGGAGAACGAAACATTCTTTATAAGGGTGTGGAAACCTCTCCCTAGCATGTTTTAAAATCTTAAAGGGAAAGCCCAAAGAAGACAATATCTGCTATGGTGGGCTTGAGTTATTACAAATGGTATCAGAGACAAATATCAGGCGACGTGTCAGCGAGAAGACTGAGTCCCGAAGGGGGATAGACACGGGGCGGTGTGCTAGCAAAGACGCTGGGCCCCAAGAGGGGTGGATTGAGGGGTCCCACGTCGATTGGAGAAGTGAACGAGTGTCCGCGAGGATGCTGGGTGTCACAATCGCACTTTGATGGCAGCAGACTTGCGATTGTGCGACACTCACTTCTCAACAACAAGTGAGTTAAGTCTATTCATTCTTGCTTTGCCTACGGCCAAGCGACGTATGCTTGAGTCTCTGGCCCCGGTTTAAGAAGAAAGTTTTAGAAAACGGGGGCAGAGAAATTTCGAAGGAGAGTTTTGCAAGCAAGATTTGAGAAATTGAAATTGGTGCTATATGGGAATGTAAGCAAAAAGCAACAACAACGGCTTACTGCATATAACTATCGGGTAGGGAGAAGTTGACAACTAGTCGTATCCCCCTGTAGTACATTTTGAGGCATTTCATGTCTGGCAGGTCTAGACATGATTTCCCCCGAAGCGTCATACTCCCTAAAAATACAAAAGAAAAACATTACAACATGGAAAGACAAAGAGTTTGGCTTGTCATGGGCATGCGGCCATGGACAACACGCCCTGAACGAGCATAACCGTGACACTGGACCCCTAAGGAGGTGGATTGTGAGATCTCACATCAGTTGGGGAGGAGAACGAAGTATTCTTTATAAGAATGTGGAAACCTCTTCCTAACAGACCCATTTTAAAACCTTGAAGGAAATCCCGAAAGGTAAAACCTAAAGAAGACAATATTATCGGCTTGAGCTGTTACATCAAAAATCATACTACCGTGGAGAGTTGAAATTAAAAATAATTCACTCCAAAATATCCCAGGCCCCGGGAGAAGCATGATCAATTGGAGAGCATGGAGGGGGCAACAACACGTAAAATTCTCTATTTTAAATGGTTTTGTGAAATTGAAGGTCAAGATCCCCAAGAAGGGGAGGGTTTTTAGTGGTTAGTTGCTCTAACTGTTCATCCAAAAGAAGATTAGAACGTGGGTGGTTCTTTAAGTGATATTAAAACCACTTATTTCCCTCCTGCTTGATCAGGTCTCAAGCTCGAGGTACAAAAGGATAATCAAAAAGGAAGAAGGAACACAATGAATCAAAACTAATGAACCAGAACAAGCTAAAGCACTTGAATAACTTATTAAACAATGGATTTTGAAACTTCCCAACAGTCTCTGAACTTAGCTTTACATACTGAAACACAACACTCTGAATAACTATTTTCATTGAAGAATCAATGTCTCACAAGATCTGTGTACCCCAAAGACCCCAAACTCTATCAAACCACAGTTCATTTCTTGTAACAATGCTAGCGACCACAGTTCATTTCTTGTAACAATCCAAGCTATCGCTAACAGATATTAAAACTAACGAACTAGAATAAGCTAAAGCACTTGAATAACTTATTAAACAATGGATTTTGAAACTTCCCAATAGACTCGAAACTTAGCTTTACATACTGAAACACAACACTGAATAACTATTTTCATTGAAGAATCAATGCCTCACGAGATCTGTGTACCCACGCACCCCAAACTTTATCAAACCACAGTTCATTTCCTCTAACAATCTAAGTCATCGCTAGCAGATATTATCCGTTTTAGCCTATTATGTATCGCCGTCAGCCTCACGGTTTTAAAGTGCGTCTACTAGGGAGAGGTTTCCACATTTTTATAAAGAATGTTTTGTTCTCCTCTCCAACCAGCGTGGATCTCACATTTACAATTTCAATTTCATAAACATTGATTGTGAAGTTCTTTTCCTAAAAGTTTACTAGACAGGAAGTTTCCTCTTCCTCCATTTTTGTTCACCAATTTTGATCTAATTCGATCGTTTATTTTTCAAAGAGAGAAAATTAAACACAAGAACAATAATTAACAGTGGATAAGATTAGAGCCATACCATCTGCGCGACTGAATTAACCAGCGTTTTCGCGAGGGGCGCTATGCAAAACCTAAAAAAGATAAGATACGATCAAGACGTCAACCTAAAATTGCTATCATCTGCTTGGTAAACAAGAGGCTTGAGTAACCTAAGCGGAAACAATAACTATTCAAACAGCAAAGATAAAGCACAAATGTACTTGAGAAACGAAAAATCGAAACTACTTTTGTCATAACAAGAAAAGAATCAAGCCAACAAATCGAAAACGAAGCCTCTCTCAATCTTTGAGAACTGAAAATCGAAACAACAGAAAGCACAACAGCCAACGCTGATGAACAATAAACGCAAAGAAACACACATACATTCCTCGGCCACCGGCCAAAGCTTCATCCGAAGGATTTTTCCACTCATCAATCCTGCAAAACAAAGGGAAACATCATCAAAATCCAAATTACGAATTTACAGACAGTGAGATGAAATCGAGAGAGAAAGAGAGAGATACTAACACCCAACCGTAGCGACGATCGAAGAGAAGGCGCTTAGAGTCTGTGCATAGTTTGGATTCCGTAAAAGTTTTATCCATCTTGTTTCCTCACGCAATTGTTCGAGTTGTTCTTTGTGTTCCGCTCACTGCTCAACGCCGTGGAAATGCCCTGCCATCTTCTTTCGGCTGTATATCTCTTTAAAAAACTACAAATTATATATATATACCTAAAAAAAGGAATTTTATATTATCTACTCAAAACATTAGTAAATCTAATAATTGTTTTGATAAAAAAAATTATTATTTTTATTTAAATATATATATATTTTTAGTGATAATTTTTATATTATTCAATTATTTATTATTCATATAATAATATTTTTTTATAATATAAATACTCTTCTATCTGATACGGTGATAAACGTTGTTTTCTCTCTGTCTTCCTAGTCAGTTAGCATGGATTTATTCTCAAATCTTATAGAGTTAAAGAAGGCAGAGGGGAAGGAGCGCAGCAATGAGACCGATAGGTGAGCTTACCTTTCATCCAGCCAACCAGCCTATGCCTTTTTCGGCTTTCATTATTATTTAAATAATAAAAATTATAAACTGTTTATATATATATATATATATATATATATATATATATATATATATATATATATATTTTGTCGTTTGGGTTGTTGATTTTTTTCAAAAATCGAGAATTCAGATCTATAACAACCCGAGCCAACCGCTAGCAGGTATTGTCCTTTTTGAACTTTTCCTTTCAAAATTTCAAAGGTTTCCGCACCATTATAAAGAATGAAGGGTGCTTCATTCTCCTCGTTAACTGATGTAGGATCTCACAATCGGTTCACGTGTTAACATATTTTTTGTCAGGTCAACTCGACCAATCCAAAAATAAGGTTGCAATTCAACTCAACATTTGTAAACGATTTTAGTGATGCATTACTGATATTTGAACTTTATTAAATTTTAGTTATAAATGTAACACCTATTCTCGATAAGTAGAATTTTTTTAATAATTAAAAAAGAACTCGAAAATTTAACCCAACTTGACTAAACTCTGTTTGAATTGCTCGGGTCATCAACTCAACCAACCCCAAATATCTGGGTGGTCCAACATTTTTTTCCAACCCGACCAAATCCGTGTACACTCTATTCGAATTGTTCGGTTGGTCAACCACTCGAGCCACCAACTCAACTAATCCCAAATGTCTGGTTGGTCCAACATTTTTTTCCAACCCAACCAAATCCATGTACACTTCATTCGAATTGTTAGGTTGGTCAAACAACCCCTGATGTCCTATTGGTCCAACATTTTTTTTCCAACTCGACCAAATCTGTGTAACTCTATTCGAATTGCTCGAGCCACCAACTCAACCAATCCCAAATGTCTGGTTGGTCCAACATTTTTTTCCAACCCGATCAAATCCGTGTACACTCTATTCGAATTGTCCAATCGGTTAACCAACCCCAAATATCCAGTTGGTCCAACATTTTTTTTTTCCAACCCGACCAAATCTGTGTACACTATTGCCACCAACTCAACCAACCCCAAATGTCCGGTTGGTCCCAACATTTTTTTTCAACCCGACCAAATCCGTGTACACCCCATATAGTTCGATTCTCAATAATATATTTGTCGAACCCGAGCGAAAAATAAGATAAAACAAGCTCAATTTTATTGAGAATTAAAATTCCCAACAAAGAAGAACCTACATTGCAAACAAAAAGACACAAGGCAAAAGAGACAGTCCCAACAACCAAAAGAGAACATAGAGACTAGGAAACTAATAAGGATGAAAGAAGAGTAGAAACCAAACATGGGATTATGATGGAGCACCAAGGTAAGATGCTAGCCTCAAGATGTCACTGAAGATCCCACCTGCTGTCACTTGAGCCCCGGCACCCGGTCCTCGAACTATTAAAGGCTGAGTTCTGTACCTCGTCGTGGTGAAAGCGATGATGTTGTCGGATCCTAAAAGTTGTGCAAATGGGTGATCGTTCTTGTACCTTTGCATCTCGACGAAGCCTCTTTTATTTTCGACATCGACCACCCCGACGTATCGCAACACCTTTAGAAAATAATAAGGGGTTTACATGAACACCAGATAAAAGAGAATCCAGGTAGTCGAATACACAGACAGAGCTAAGAGCTAAGATACTGATAAGGAGCTAAAGAGCTGTAACAGCCCAAACGTACCACTAGCAAATATTATTCTTTTTGGACCTTCCCTTTCGGGCTTCCCCACAAGGTTATAAAACACGTCTACTAGGGAGAGGTTTCCACACCTTACAAGGAATGTTTCGTTCCTCTCTCCAACTGATGAGGGATCTCACAATTCACTCCCATGGGGTCTCGACGTTTATGCTGGCACACTACCCGGTATCTAGCTCTGACAGAATTTGTAACAACCCAAGCTTGTCGTTAGCAGATATTGTCCTCTTTGGGTTTTCCCTTTTGGACTTCCTCTCAAAGTTTTTCAAATACATCTGCTGGGGAGAGGTTTCCACACCCTTATAAGAAATGCTTCGTTCCCCTCTCCAACCGATGTGGGATCTCACAATCCACCCCTCCCTATGGGTCTAGCGTCCTCGTTGGCACACCGCCTGGTGTCTGGCTCTGATACCATTTGTAAGAACCCAACCCCACCGCTAGCAAATATTGTCCTCTTTGGACTTTCCCTTCTGAGATTCCCCTTAAGGTTTTTAAAACGCATCTGTTAGAGAGAGATTTCCACACCTTTATAAGAAATGTCTCATTCCTCACAATCCACCCCCTCTTGGGGGCCAGCATCCTTGTTGGCATACTACCCGATGTCTGGCTTTGATACCATTTGTAACAGCCCAAGCCTAGCAGATATTGTCCTCTTTGGATTTTCCCTTCCAAGCTTCCCATCATGTTTTTAGAATGCATTTACTAGGGAGAGGTTTCCACACTCTTACAAGGAATGCTTCGTTCCCCCCTCCAACTGATGTGGAATCTCACAATCCACCCCATTGAAGGCCAAACGTCCTTGCCGGCACACCGCCCATTGTCTAACTCTGATACTATTTGTAACAGCCCAAGCCCACTGCTATCAAATATTGTCCTCTTTGGGCTTTCCTTATCGAGCTTCCCCTTAAGGTTTTTTAAAATACGTATGCTAGGGAGAGGTTTCCACACCCTTATAAGGACTGCTTCGTTCCCCTCTCCAACCGATGTGGGATCTCACAATCCACCCCATTGAGGGCCTAGCGTCCTCGCTGGCACACCGCCCAGTGTCTAACTCTTATACTATTTGTAACAGCCCAAGTCTACCGCTAGCAGATATTGCCCTCTTTGGGATTTCTCTACCGAGCTTCCCCTCAAGGTGTTTTAAAACACGTATGCTAAGGGAAGGTTTCCACACCCTTATAAGGAATGCTTCATTCCCCTCTCCAACCGATAGGTAATGCATGTAACTTTACGTATGCTCAAGAAAACCATGGCTACGCACATTTTTTGGTTCAATAAAGACCAACTCAACTCACAACAGCTTAAAATATACTATGAACCTATATTTCTAAACGCTAAACACACTGGCAGATTATGTAGCAGATTCCTTAAAAGTAAGTAACTTGCAGAACAATTTTGTAGAGATACTCACTTCCCCAGCATTTTCAGCCTCCTGTCGTTTCCTCGTTAGCTCGGCATCGAACTGTGGCAATTGTTGCATGAACTCCTCAGCGGACGCACTGGCCTATAGTACATTAGAGGTCCAAATCAACAATGGAGTACAAAATTTAAGCATTAAATGTAGCATTGTTAAACATATCATTTAGCCATACTCTTAATGGCTCTGGCACGAGGTTTTCCACGGGGATATCGGCTAGTTCGAGTTTCAAGCCCGATTCTCTTGCAAGAATGATCACCTGAAACACGAACGAAACTTAAAGCATAAGCAATTTTTACACGGGCGATTCAGAACACATGTTTTCGGATTTTACACAGGCGATTTAGAACACGTGTTTTACCTTTCTGGCAACATCAGTTCCAGATAAGTCATCTCTTGGATCGGGCTCGGTATAACCTGCTTGCTTTGCTTCGGATACGATGTCGCTAAAAGATTTACCACTCGTAAAGTTGTTGAAGATGTAACTCAATGTCCCACTGCAGCAGAAAATAACATGAAAGAAAAGAGTGTCAAATTATAGGAATGCCAGGAGCCTATCCCTTATAGACAGAATGCAACATATTAAGGGTTGTTAAGTGTGCTTAGACTTTTTTAAACGAACATTTTCAATGACGATCGAGAAATAAATCTTCTTCGACATTCAAGTCCGAGCATTGCTTCCTAAGGAAATATTAAGATATTGGAAATACAAGGCAATATTTTCAGAACTGCCCTAGAACGCGAGTAAATAGACGCTGATGGCACCCCGACGTCGGTCGAACGAAAACTGGCCGGGAGCGAAACAATTTTTGGAAACCCTATAATTTGACAGAGATATTGGAAAGAAAGCCTATAGCACTATACGTGCGAGATTAAAACCAAAACCCTAGTTTGGAAACCTTGGTTGGGCCGTTTGACGATCGTACATTTTAGTTGCCTTCATTTTGAAATACCTAAATTCAAGGCAATCAATCACGATCGAGAAATAAATCTTCTATCTACATTGCTATACCTACCCTCTAAAAGCTCTCGAAGTCCTCGAGTGGAAGTTTCGAGAAAAATGGGGAAGAACGGATGGGACGCTTTTAGTATAAATTTGTATGACATTTTTTTTTTTTTTGGGTATGAAAACCCAACATAAACCTAAAAAAAAGAAAGTCTACAAAAGGTGGTCAACTCGCCCAAGGGCTCTGGTCAAGTAAAAATAAGATCAAGAGTGTAATAAAAAAGGGCTTTCTCACTAAAGCTAAAAAAAAAAAAACGTTGAATCTAACTGTGAGATCTCACATTGATTGGAGAGGGAACAAAACATTCTTTATAAGGGTGTGGAAACCTTTCTCTAGCAGACATGTTTTAAAAACATTGAGGGGAACCCAGGAAGGAAAGTCCAAAGAGGACAATATCTATTAGCGGGTGACTTAGGCTGTTACAAATTGTATCAGAGCCAAACATTGGACGGTGTGCCAACAAGGATGCCGAGTCCCAAAGGGAGTGGACACTGGGCAGTGTCCGAGCGAGGACGCTAGGCCCTGAAAGGGGGTGGACACTGGCGGTGTGCGAGCTAGGACGCTGGGCCCCAAAGGGGGTGAATTGTGAGATCCCATACCGATTGGAGAGGGGAATGAAACATTCTTTATAAGGGTGTGGAAACCTCTCCCTAACATTCGTGTTTTAAAAACTTTGAGAGGAAGCCTGGAAGGGAAAGCTCAAAGAAGACAACATCTGCTAGCGGTGGGCTTGGGCTATTACACTGACGTGGGACTAAACATTACTCGAAGACCTCTTTCAATTCCTAAAAATTCTATCATTTCTCTCGCACCCTCACCTAGCACGAAAAAAAGCCTTTTGAGCGAACAAAGCTATGGTCTTTGGGTCCAGATAAAATAGTCATACACCCCTAGTAGTATGGGGACAATTATGTTAGGTGAAGGAAATATAAAGCAAAACTTTATTCAAAGAGAGGACAAGCAACCTGAAGATGCCTTCAATACGTAATATTTTGTCTCCGGTTTCGAGCAAACCACGTAGCGTGCTAATAATTGGAAGACCGGCTCCAACCGTAGCTTCGTAAAAGTAATGAGTATACGACTGTCGTTGAAGAGCTCTTAACTTCAAATACTGGATTCAGGAGCAAAGATGTAACAAAAGAATTAGTATGGCACATTCAAAACAGTAATTTGCAATGTAACATAAATGAAACGGTTTAATCATTCGTGATTTCATCGCATTCTCGAGTCTGAAATTTTCTGTTAACCAAAGCCGTACCGAACAGGAAAGACCTTTCCCATCCATAAAACACCCAGAAACTAAAAACTTTCGCATTTTATAGCTGTCAATACGTTTCGTTTCGAAAGGGACGTGAGGGTAAGAGAAGTAATTTCCATATAGGAGATACCTGATCGAGCGGTCCCGAGTTAGCCCTTTTATTTGGAGTAATGACATGAATTCCTCTTCGAAGCCAGTTGTAGTAATGGCTAGCAATATCAGCATTGGCCGTGCAATCGACCAAAACGGTATTCGGAATAAAATGATTTTGATGCACATGCTGCACGAACCGTTCCATATCTGCCGTTTCGCCTTTCTCACCTTGAAGTTCTCTCCAATTAGTTAAGTCAACTCCCCTACAATCACATATCATAAATAATTAAATCGAGTATAATAGCAGCCTTTAAACGAAACAGTGCCAAACTTTCCGTTTACATAATAAACTACTCCAATGGGCATTAACCGAAAGAGCATCTCGATTACGAAGGGATTCATGGAGAGCATCGAGTGTGAGAACGCCAAGGATCAATGAGAAAATTGATGCATAGAAAATGTAGAGACGAGAACGTAAAAATACAGAGGATGATAGTAAGGAACAAGCCTACTCTACGTTCGAAATTTTAGAACATCAGAAGATAACACAGTCAGGAGAACGACCTTTCTCGAGTACATCCACGTAACACACGTACATCATAATGGCAAATAGTAATGGAATCGTGAATAACCCTATACGGTACAAATAAGGAAAGGAATTGAAATCGAGTTTTAAACTTACTCATCGCACAAAAGCATGCTTTTGGAGCTAATAATTCCCAGGACACGTAAATCGATGTTGAAGTCTTCTTTGAGAACGGATGCCTGCCAAAGAACATTTCTTATAAACATGTTAGAACTCAAAATGAACACTTCAATGACCAATCCACCCCCTTAGGAGCCCAGAGTCCTTGCTGGCACACCACCTCATGTCCACCCCCCTTCAGAGCCCAGCATCCTCGCTGGCACACCACCCGGTGTCTGGCTCTTATACCACTTGTAACAGACCAAGCCCACCGCCAGCAGATATTATTCTCTTTAGGCTTTCCCTTTCTAGCTTTCCCTTCAAGGTTTTTAAAGCACATATGCGGGAGAGGTTTCCACATCCTTATAAAGAATGTTTCGTTCTCCTCCCCAACCGATGTGAGATCTCACAATCCACCCCCCCTCTTCGAGGCCCAGCGTCTTCGCTCGCACTCGTTCTCTTCTCTAATCAATGTGGGACCCTCTAATCACCCCCTTTGGGGCTCAGCATCCTTTCTAGCACATCGGCTGGTGTTTGGCTCTGATTCCATTTGTAACAGACCAAGCCCACCGCTAGCAGATATTGTCCTCTTTGGGCTTCCCCTCAAGCTTTTTAAAACGCATTTGCTAGGGAGAGGTTTCCACACCCTTAAAAAGAATGTTTCGTTCTCCTCCCCAACCGATGTGAGATCGCACCGATTCACTTAATAAAAAATTGCCCCTTGGTGACCAAAATTTGGAGCATGCTAATGGAATTCTTTGGTTGGTTCTACCGCCTTCCCAACCGTGGACACGAGACATGGAAATTATCCACATGGATTTTATAATCCTTTGATAAAATAACTTCAAAATAAAACCCAGATTAATAAAAGATTTCGTTCATAAAGATCACCTGATCCTTTAGCTGCTCGAGTAACGTGGCACCAATAAGTCCAGGTCCAATGATTCCCATTGCAATCGTTGTCCTTGACAGGTAAAATCTCGAGTGCACAGCTCTCAAGGCTTTTATAGAATCTTCTCGCCTAACGACTACAGTAATGTTGTATTCCGTGCAGCCTTGGGCAATAGCACGGATATTTATGTTAGCCTGCATTGTAACTTACCATCATTATTCATGTAGAGAAAATAAATTACACAACATAACTAAGTACTGATGAAATTGTAACAAAGAAAAAAGTGAATAAGTAATTTGTGACCTTTGCCAGTGCATTGAAAAGGGTCGCACTGACTCCAGGAGTACTCGCCATTCTCTGTCCGACCGCTGCCAAAATGCTACAGTTCGGAACGACTGCGACCTGAGGATCATACTATATTATATTCTGTTTTCTTTCACGGTACTCGATAAAAACTCGGTTACTAATTAAATAAAATAATACAGATTGTATTCTGATGCAAACAAAAAACCTGAAGCAGATATCTCCAAAGGGAAGGGATTCATGTTCTTTGGTGCACAATAAGATGTTCAGTATTCTTATCCTTAATGGACACTTGGCTAGGCTGCATAATTCCTTGGTATAAATCGTGGCTCGATTTTGGATGTAACAGCCCAAGTCGATATTGTCCTCTTTGGGTTTACCTTCCGGGCTTTCCTTCAAGGTTTTAAAATGCGTCTGCTAGAGAGAGGTTTCCACATCCTTATAAAGAATGCTTCGTTCTCCTCCCCAACCTATGTGGGATTTCACAATCCGCCCCTTTCGAGGCCCAACGTCCTTGTTGGCACACCGCCTCGTCTCCACCCCCTTCAGAGCTTAGCTTCCTCGCTGGAACATCACCCGGTGTTTGGCTCTGATGCCATTTGTAACAACTCAAGCTCACCGCTAGCAAATATTGTTCTCTTTAGGCTTTCCCTTTCGGGCATCCCATCAAGGTTTTTAAAATGCGTCTACTAGGGAGAGGTTTCCATACCCTTATAATGAATGTTTCGTTTTCCTCCCTAACTGATGTGAGATCTCAAAAGATTGATCTTTTTCATTGTTCAAATAAATAAATTATCCCCACCCTGCATCCATCCACTAAAGTCCGGGAAGGAAGGAAAAGTATGAACTTTTTGGTATGCACGAAACATATAGAAGGAAAGAAAATCTGACTCCTCGAGTCAAAACAATTAATTACCTGCGAAAGGCGCCCAGCCTCTAAGGCTTGACGAAATCTAGATTTCAATGCCTCAGCAACAGCTTTTACTTCCTTCTCGGGCACCGCAAAACACACGGAATGTTCACTACTAGCCTGGATTAACCTTTGTATAAGCATCATACAACAAAGTCTAGATTAAAGTTGAAAAAGAAGAGGTTATATTGAATCACCTGAGAAATCATAATAACATTAGCTCCTACATCTTTAACAGCACCAAAAATGGCATTGGCGGTACCCGGGACACCAGCCATTCCAGTGCTGGAGAAAAAGTGGGGGACGAGGTACGGAAATGAGATCACGATATCAGTAAGGAAGACATACATATAGTTTAAGACAAAGATGGATAGCTAACAACGAATTAAACTCACCCTTCAACGTTTATAAGCGCAACATTGTCGATAGTTGCAAATCCTTTAACAAAAGACACTAGACTCTCGCTTTCCTCGTCAACTGTTTGACGGCAGATCGTCGTTCCAGGTGCAGAGAGATTGAAAATATTCCTTATGATAATCGGTATGTCATATTGCATTACTGGAATAATCGTACGAGGATGTAAAACATTTGCACCAAAATACGACTGCACGTCAATATAATATATATTAGCGAACGAAGCAGAGTTCGATTTTCATTATAGAATACAACAACCAGACTTACCATCTCCCAGGCCTCTTGATAGGACAATGTCTTTAAAACAACTGCTTCCTTAACTGCACAAGAAATAAACCTCATGATATAGTAACATTGCTGCTTTGATGAGATTAAAGTTCTAATATAAAGCATTCGGACGTTTTTAAATACAAGCATAGAGATTTCGAGTATAATGTGTTAGGAATCACAGATCTCCACAATGGTATGATATTGTCCACTTTGAGCATAAGCTCTCGTGGCTGTGGCTTTACTTTGGGCTTCTTCAAAATGCCTCATACTAATAGAGATGTATTCCCCACTTATAAACCCATAATCATTCCCTAAATTAGCCAATGTGGGACTCCCTCCCAACAATCCTCCCCTCGAACAAAGTACACTATAGAGCCTCCCCAATGATATGATATTGTCCACTTTTGAATACACCTTCGAAGCTAGCAATTTCTTTGTCCGACACTTGAGGATTCTATAGACATGGCTAAATTAAGGGCATGGCTCTGATACCATGTTAGGAATCACGGATCTCCACAATGATATGATATTGTCCACTTTGAGCATAAGCTCTCATGGCTTTGCTTTGGGCTTCCCCAAAAGGTCTCATACCAATGGAGATGTATTCCTTACTTATAAACCCATGATCATTCCCGAAACCCACGATCATTACCTAAATTAGCCAATGTGGGACTCCGTCCCAACAATCCTCAACAATAGCAACATTGCTGCTTCGATGAGATTAAATTTGCAATAAACCGGGCAGATATATTAAAAGACGAGACCGAACCTGGATCCATATAACCACTAAAGTTCTAATATAAAGCATCCGAACGTTTTTAAATAAAAGCATAGAGATTTAAAGTATAATGTACTTAAATGTTTCATATAATTATGAGTTAAGCACAAAAGTACGACATATACCTTTTCTCGGATCTGCACTATAAACACCATCGACATCGGTCCAAATAGTGACTCTCCGAGACGTTAATAGAGCACCCATTATCGCAGCAGAAAAGTCACTCCCATCTCTCTTTAAAGTAGTGGGTATGTTTTGATGTGTACTGGCAATAAAACCGGTTGCAATGATTATCTTGGCCGAGTTTTTGGAATACCATCGCTCAAGTCTTCTAGCAGATTCCGAAAAGTCGGGATCAACTTGATTTGAAGAAGTGGGATTTACTATCAAAACTTCCCTTGTATCCATCCACTTGCAATCAAACCCCCTCTAACGAAACACTTGAAAGGATCAGTATTGCATATCGGTAACAGATTCGCAAGCTGCATTAACAAATAGAACGAAAAACACGTGCCATACCTGTCTAATAACAGCTGACAACAAACTAGCGGACCACAATTCTCCATGTCCTACAACAAAATCGGTAAAGGATTCCATGGCATGACCAGCTGCAAGATGATACGAAGCAAGTCACGGGTCAATGTATTTTCTACCATGAAAGGTCAACTAGTCGATAAGAAAAGAATGCCCAACGACAATACGTCAAATATTAGCAAGGGGATCAAAATCAGACTAAATTACTTAAAAAGTGAGATCATCCAAGAATTCTATATATTAAATCTTAGGTACGTAGCCATCATGACTTGAACTAGTTCTCGCTAAGCCCTTCATTGACGGTGGTATACGCTATGGAGATACTAGATGGTATCATATCGTCCACCGAACAATGCACAATCAATGATGTAAGAGTATACCTACTTACCAATATAAATTGCTTGAAGCATAGCCAGCAGATTATCAATATCATGATGCAACTGTGATAAGAAACTGGCCAGTTCTTCCCCATCAAGTAAATCGTGTGCCGTTGATTTATACTTTTCCCGAACAGCATCTAAGGCAGATTCATAAGACTTGTCTCGTGATTGAGCCTTGTTAATGAGGTCATACATCATATCCGTTACTTTCGACATTGCAGAGACGACCACCAATTTCATCTCCGAATCATCACTAACTATTACTTCAGCAACATTCTTAATTCGTTCTGAGTTACCGACACAGGTACCACCGAATTTATGGACGGACCAAACATCACCCTTGGGAAGTTGAACATTTTCCGTGGATTTTTCCAACGAGACGTCTGCTAAGAAGTGAAAAAACATGAAATGACTGAGTAAATGCATGACTTTAACAATTAATGAAATAGAAAGCAATCAATGGACCTGCAATGGAAGCACATATTTGTTTCCTTTGCGTCCCCCTTCTTAACCGCTGACCGACAAGGGCCATTCTGTAACACAAAACGTACCGTTCTCATTATTCAAAAAGCATTTAGACGATGTCGTGTAAAAGCTTTGCAAGTAGATAGCGTATTGACTAGATAATATAATTCAACTGTAACGACCCAAACCCATCGCTAACAGATATTGTCTTTTTTTGGGTTTTCTCTTTCGGGTTTCCCCTTAAGGTTTTTAAAACGCGTCTATTAGGGAGAGGTTTCCACACCTTATAAAGAATGTTTCATTCTCCTCCCCAACCAATATGGGATCTCACAATCCACCCCATTTCAGGGTCCAACGTCCTTGCTAGCACACCGCCTCGTGTCCGCCCCCACCCCCCTTCGGGGCTCAGCCTTCTCGCTGACTCATCGCTCGGTGTCTGACTTTGATACCATTTGTAACAGCTCAAGCCCATCGCTATCAGATATTGTCCACTTTGGCCCATTACGTATCACCGTTAGCCTCATGGTTTTTAAAAAGTGTCTGTTAGGGAGAGGTTTCCACACCCTTATAAAGAATGTTTCGTTCTCCTCCTCAACCGATGTGGGATATCACAATCCACCCCCTTTCAGGGCCCAGCGTCCTTGCTGGCACACCATCTCATGTCCACCCCCCTTCAGAGCTCAACCTCCTCCCTAACTCATCGTCCAGTGTCTGGCTCCGATACCATTTGTAACAGCTCAAGCCCATTGCTAGCAGATATTGTCCGCTTTGGCCCGTTACGTATCACTATTAGCCTCACGGTTTTTAAAAAGCATCTGCAAGGGAGAGGTTTCCACACCCTTATAAAGAATATTTCGTTCTCCTCCCCAACCGATGCAGGATCTCACAATCAAATACAAACGAGATTGATTATGGATAAATTCCAAATATTCTAGAAAATAGTACCAAGTTTTCCATTGCCGAAAATTGAACCCAGGTATCCTCGGTAGGTGAAAGCCAGATATACCAACACAAGAAAAATAAAATGATCCTAGACGAAAAATCACAACGACCAAACACAGAATGATCCTAGACGAAAAAAACCCATCTAGCAAATCATTCAAGCATTACAAAAAAACAAGCCTCAGCTCTTAAAACAAAATTAAAATTTCCTGATAAGCTTTACCCAAGTGATTTTTATCAATGAAATGACAGTAGCTGCAGGATACACACGTAACGGTGCAACTTCACCTCATGCATGGGTTTATAAGTAAGGAATACATCTTCATTGGCACGAGGCCTTTCGAAGAAATCCGAAGCAAAGCCACGAGAGCTTATGCTCAAAGTGGACAATACCATACCATCGTGGGGATTCATGATTCCTAACGAATCAACCGTTACACAGCGCATTCCAAAACCCCGCTAAATTACAACAAAACAATCCTCAACCAAAAAATTCCACCAAAACAACTCATCCACATGTTTAAATCGGAAAAAAATAAAGAACACTAAAAGCATAAGAGAGCAAAACAAGGAGAAATTAAAAACAAAAAATGGTTAAAAGTACAAAAGAGAAGAAATGTTCAAGAAAAACTTCAATGGGTAGACACCAAACAAACTCTCACGATCAAAAACAGCCAAAGAAAAACCCACAACCAAACCCCAACAGATCTTCCAGTGCTCTAAACAAAAAACCAAAACAAACCCAGTTCGATTTCAGTTCTTAATTTCAACCCATCTAAACAAATCCAGTTTCCACAACACACAAAGAGAGAAAAAAACAAGCCCAGATCGGGTAAATTCATACCTGTTAAGCTTAAAACGTAGGAGCGAAATGGGATGTCGGCATTGGGAGGAGGAGTATAAGATGTATTTGGGATTGGACTCAATGGGCGGTATTTGAGGCGAAAGAACATGGAATGAGTGAGATAGCACATAGGAGAGCGAGGCCATTAGAAATTGGGGAAATGGTGTTTGGCAGAGACCGCGGCTGAGTGCTATTAATCAGTGGCTCTTGTTATTGTTTGTGGGGTTTTGGGATTTCAAGTTGATGGGCGCTGCATGACGAGGAAGAAGGGGCGGTGTTTTATACAAATTTTTGTTTTTTAATAAAAGTAAAATGTTATTTTTTAAAATATTTATTTATTTATTTTCAAATATGATTTGTATTTTCATATATATATAAACGAAGTGTTTGTGAGTTGATATAAACTTCTCAATTGTTCTATGGGATATATATTTAAATTTTTGTTTCTAATAAAAGTAAGAAGTTAGTTTAATAAACATCAAATTAAAATATTTTACTTAATATCCAGTGGGGTACATACACAACCCTCGGGCTCAACGGTTAGGTTCGACTCTGGTCTCATCGGACACCCAATGAAAGGTTGACATTCAATTATGAAGCAGGCATATATATGAAATGAAACACACCCGAAGACAAGGTTGTCTCAGTTCAATCTGGTGAAGGAAGAAAGAGACCTACAGAAAGAAGGACTTGCGAAAGGCTTTGGTTAATAAAAAATGGTTGAAGCTTCTTATGGTTCACTAGCTGGAAATGAAATGGGTGTCGGAGCCTGCTTTTTTTTTTAAGCCTGTAAGTAGGCAAGTACAAAAAGAAGGGCAAGAAGCTTTTCGGGAGACATCTTTATCTGAGGAGGAGGCTTCGTCGTCTGGCTCCTCATAAATGATGTTAGGATCGGCTTTCCCTTGGTTACTATTCAAGAATAGAGGTTCAGGGAAAGGGTTTATCTTGAGGATTGACTTCGTGCTGAGCCGTCAAAGCAAAAAAGTAGATGCTAAACTAAAGGTGCATCAATGGATACCTTCTGCCTCAAACACTTCTCCAGCGGTGAATCTAATATATATATATATATATTTATTATTATTATTATTAGGTCAACTCTATATTTTATCTAAAAAAAATATCTTTGAACTTTAATTTTTTTAATAATATCGGATTAAAATCATATTCTTAAATTAAAAAACATAGTTATTTATTTCAAAAATATTATTTAATTAAACTTTCAAAAATTTTATTATTACTCTTGAATTTTTTACGAAAAAAATTCCCGTTTTTTAATATATGAACGAAACCGTTACAAATATTTAAAAAATATTTGCAAACATTAAAAAATAACAATAAAAAGTTTAAAAATGATTATATGGTAAAAACTTTTTTGAATTTTTTTTATAAAGGTTAAATGCATAAACACTCTGCTTTTAAATTCTCATAGGTATTTTTTTAACGGTAAATATATTTTTAATTTTTTAAAATTGTTTTAAAAAATTTAAGAGTTTTTTTTTTTAAATTAAATCATATTTTTAATTTTTTTAAAAAATTAAAATATATTATTTAAACTTTTAAAAAGTTTACTATTTTTTTTTTTTGGATATTTTACCTTAAATAAATAATATATATTAATAATAATAAATAGAAAGTCGGCTTTTTCGCTTTCTAAATTTTTTAATTAATTATTATTCCAAAGTAATTAATATATTAAATAATAAAATTTATTTTGTTCGTATATTTGACTAATCGATATTTATAGTTATCTATATCGGTATAAATATGCTCGAAGAGGATAATTTTTATATTCCCCTTTTTGCCCTTTAATATTTTAAGGCTTAACTTTATCCTCATATTCTTTAATAATGCTTTCAAATATTCCTATTTTGTCCCGACCAGATACATCGAACATCGATCACTTTTCTACTGAGCCTGCTAGATATAGGTCCACAATAGTTCGTGTATCTTTTAATTTAGAGTTCACGTGATTCATATTTATTTTCAAAACGAGAACAAATTGAATGTTGTACCTACTTTATTCTCCGACGTTTACCAAAATAAAAAACAGGAATAAAGACAAATCCTAAATTTGAGAATCTCGTTGATTTCGTCCAAAAAGGCGATCAATCTCATTCTTATTGCATTATTTTGCAAAACTCGCATTTTATTTTTCTTTTCGTACACTTAACGTTCACAATATATTTTTCTTGTTTTTCTCGACCCACTTCCATCATTTCATATCTAATAAAGAATTGGTTATTTTTACTCGTGTCAATCGTTAAAATTTTGATTTTTTAGCCAAATTTGAATAAGAGACATAATGATAACAATTGGCTTGACTTACACGACTAAATCTCATAAAATGAAGACAAAAAGTAAATATCAATGTAACCAATTCGAGAGTTAGTTAACACAAATATTCATTTCACTAGATACAAGACTACCGTGCTTATGGGCATGTTGCTAATGTTCAAAGTGACGTCGTTCCTCAAGGGAGGAGCGCTACAAAACCAGAGGGACGCTAAAAAACAAGATCTAGCTCTTACTTTCGATACATGGTTTTTTTCTCTCTTCATGAACTCATGCATAGATTACTTTGACAGGTACGACTCGTTCTACTTATTTGAGCTTCACCACTACCAAGTGTCCTACGACTAGACTCCTTGAACTCACTTGAGCTTATAACTTGCTTTTATTTCTTATCAACCTCTAATCTAGCCTTTAAGCTTTGCTCGAAAATTTGGATGACATAACTAGCCTCACCTATTCTCGGGGCTTTTTACTTTTTAGTTCTTCGTAGCTCTTCATGTGTTTGAGAACTAATAAAGACCTCTTAACCGTGCTCTACATAGTAACTCAATCACAGAATATCGTGGCAGTTAGGTAAGGTCAAATAATTGGCATAGCTAGAACATCAAAACTCATGTCCTTTAGTTTTCCAACTCCTACGTTCGATATGCATTTGAGTCCTTTTCTATTTAACTATTCTCATAACTCAAATTCGTGGAGCATAGTCAACATTTTAGCCAAAATAATTATATAACTATTTTATCTATTCTCATCGATCAGTTTCCTAGAGTCCATCTATACGTTTTTAGGTTACTACGGTAGGTTTTCTTAATACAAGCATTTAGGTTCAACTAGACCATTTAAGTTTAACTCGAGTGAGGACCTTCTTCTTTGGATACAACCCTAGAGAGTTGCGATGACGCGGGATTCTTCCAACCCAGGTCAAATAGGAAGAACTCGAAGATTCCACCTCTGGAAAGCGCCTACACCTAATAGCTTAAGTCGATGTTCCCATTCCAGATCATGAGAAAGAATGTTATTGGCTATTTTCGAATACATATTTCTCATTTGCACTTTCGCTCAATCAACGCTTCATTTAGGTTCATTCACTCCCATTGATTGGATCTTTAGAGCACAATCATTGTCAAGCTTCTACTCATACCCAAGCGCTATAAATCTATGGCATACTTTTATAAACTATCACTTACACTTAGGTTCTACTATTCTCTCTCTGGTTTCTTTTAGAGTTCCTACTAGTCATCTTCAAACTTCTCAATATTAGTCCAAGTAAACTCTTGCTAACTTACTAATCTCTTAAAGCTCGTTAGCTAGTGATAACATCTCCTTATACAAAATTCAGATCAACAACGAGATAAGGCTATAACTAGATTATACTAAACCTCCCAAACCAAGTGTTGTAAACTCTCTTGCAAACATATTTTCAATGCAATCGACATATACGATACTTTCTCTCAAACTGTTTTCAACTTATTTCCTCTTATGTTTTATAAGAACATTTTCTCTTGAAACGTGACTCAAGGCTAAAAACTGGGTCGAGATTGCCTGCAAAGATCAATTCTCGTACGACTAACTTATTCATTGAATTTAACAAACGCTGCATAATCTAAAAGAGTAAGAGTGCAATTGTGACACAAAACATTCTATATAAGAAGATGACGATGACGTGTTTGTCAATAATTACTAATAGAAATATGAATTGCCTTTAATAAGTTGCATCTTAATCATCAAAGCAGATTCCATAAAGTTTAAAAAATAAAAAGAAAAAAAAAAAGAATCTATGGCTAGTGGCTACTTATTAAATGATGCAGCCTGATCTGCAAAACCATGCAACTTTCAAATCTTTTTTGACTTTTTCAAATTAAAAAGCTAAAATTCTTGTGTCAAAAAGTACATCATGAATATGAGGAAATATACTTGAATCTACCCCCTAGACTAATAAATAGTCTAGCATTTAATATAATATGTTCTCTCCCGACCTCTAATAGTTTAAGTGTTCATATGATTCGATAGCTTGACCAACCGAGACAACCCAACGTAAACCATAAAAGTTAGATTGGGTTATGATTTTTTTCGATTTAGGTTGGATTGAATCGAAAAATCAGTCCATTTTGTAGACATTTTTTTGTTGGGTCAACCTAACAAACCCAACCCAACCCAACTCGACCAACTCAAGAATAGAGTTACAATCCTACTCAACCCTTAGAGGGATTAAGAATATTCTATTGTTTAAAGAACTAGGGGGTTCAACAAAAATCCAATGACCTAAAAAACTCGATCAACTCAACTCAGCCCAGTTATGAATTTATTTGGTTAAACTGAACCGAACCAACCCAAATTTATTGTTAATTTTAAAATAATATTTTGCTTACAATACAATTATGGTTGGATTGAACTGAATAAATGACTCGAACCAACCTAACTCAAAAAATTTATGATTGGATTGAACTGGGTTAAAAAATTTACAATCCGAACAATTGGGTTGAGTCTAAAAAGATGTCCTCACTCGCCCCGATCCAACCCACGAGCACCCCTCCAAACCATTATAATAAATCCAAAGTGTTTCAGTTTATTTCACAAGTCACAACAAGCTCTAATCTTCAAAAACTACATGATCATAAATTCATTCTAAAAATAGGTATGTTCTTAAAAGCTCCCAAGTACACATCTCAATATGCATGCAAAGGATACTTACAATTTGGTGATGCCAGCTTTTATCCTGTTCTGCATAAGCAAGTCCATGCTCAACTCGCTGCTAGCCTGAAAAGGCATTGGAATTCATATATCATGCAAAACAAAGAAAATACCATTAGCTTGTAGGATAAAAACCAACATACCTGGTCAGCTGGCATCCCGATCAGCCTCGTAAGACGAGAACCAAACTAAACGTCTAAACCGAGCTTCATCGGAAAGGAAAAGTAAGAATCCAAATGCAACTGAATGAACTTTGTTAAACAGTAAATTGAAATATCCATTTGTTATTCCTCAAAAAACGTCATTGCCGATATCATAATCATCTGTCATCACTAGAGTACCGTGTTTCATTACATCGTTCAAATCGTCTAACAAGTGTTTAGATTCAAGGGCTTGAGGATTAGAAGTGTCCCCAACCAAGAACGAGACGAATTCTGAGCCAACTTCAACCCAAGAACAACCAGGAGCTTTGGCCACACCATAATCTCTCATGAGAGTCCTTATTTTTGCCAACTTACTCCAAGAACCTGCAGCAGCATACATGTTAGCAATCAAGACATAGTAACCAGAATGTTCAGGCTTCATTTCCAGAAGTTTCTCTGCAGCCCATTCCCCGATATCCGTGTTTCGATGGATGCAACATGCTCCGATAAGAGTCGCCCACATAGCCGATGTCGGTCTATAAGGCATTCTCGTGATAATCTCCTTTGCTCTGTCCAACAGACCAACCCTCCCAAAAAGGTCTGCCATACAAGCATAATGTTCCAAATGAGGGCTTAGTCCATGCACACTTTGCATCTCTGCAAATAAAACTTCACCCTGTTTCACAAGACCAGAGTGACTACAAGCTGATAGGACAGCAACCATAGTTATATGATCTGGTTTGATATCGACACTTTTCATTTCTTCGAACAGCCTTAGCGCTTTCCTCCCCTCTCCTTGCATGCCATAGCCTGCAATCAGGGAAGTATACGTCACTTCGTCCTTCTTGCTTAATGAATCGAAAACTCTTTTAGCTTCTATAACCTTGCCCGACCTTGCATACATGTCAACCAAAGCATTCCACAATAACAAATAATCTTGAAAATCTTGGCGTTTAGTAATGTAACAGTGAAATTCTCTCCCATGTTGTAAATCTGCAACTCGAGCACAAAGAGGAAGAATGCTAGCAAACGTCACATAGTTCGGTTCTACACCAAATAGTAAAAATTCTCTAAACAGACGCAGGGCGTCCTCAACCCGGTCGACATGTGAGAGGCCAGAAAGCATGGAATTCCACGTGATTATACTTTTGTCATCATTTAATCGAAACAAAATATATGCACGCATGATGTCTTTACAACGAGCATACATGGTAAGTAAAGCGTTTTGAACAGTGGATGACTTATGATAACAATGTCTGATAGTAAAGCCATGGATTTCCTTTCCTAATCTAATGGCACCAATGTGGGAACAAGCACCTAAACCTATAATCATTGCTACATCGTCCAAATGAATACCAAAATTTCTCATTTGAGACAGTAACTTAAGAGCTCGAGTAAACTTACCAAGGCGCAAGCAACCTCCAGCTATAATATTCCAAGTTACAATGTTAATTTCAAGACACTTACTCTGCATGATGTCAAACAGTTCAAATGCCTCCTTCCACATACCCTTGGAGGCATAACAAGAGATCATGGAATTCCACGATACTGCATCCCGGTCAAGCATATTGTCGAACAAGTTACGTGCAGTGTCCAGCTCGCCACATCTTCCATACATAGATATCAGAGCATTCTGAACAAACAAACTCCATTGATTTGACCAAGAATTAATACACTTGTGAACTTCTAAACCAAATCCCAGATTTTGTGTTTCACCACAAGCCTTCAAAATGGAGGGAAAAGTGAAATTATCTGGTCTGACCCCTTTACTCAACATCTGTTTGTAAGCTAAAATGGCTGACTCGTGAAGTTCATTTCTGACATATGATGTGATGAGTAGATTCCAAGGACAGGGGTGAAATAAATTAGAATTCTCAACAAGGGTATGAGCCTCAGCCAGAAGTTTAAAGCTCGAGTAGAATGTGACAAGCTTGGGGACCAAAATGGAGTCTTCCTCAAGACCTGACGAGATAATGCGACCATGAAGTTGCTTACCTGACGGGAGTGAGCTACAAGTGGTGCATGATACAAGAAGAATGGAGATGGATTGCACGATGAGGTCAAATGAATCATTATAACTACGGCGCAATTGAACGAGGGAGAAGGCTTCAAATGCTTTGGACAATTGACCATGAGAGGCAAAGCTTTTAAGGGAATAAAAAATAGAATTAATCATAAATTCTCTACCATTGCTCACAGGTACATTTTTCCATTGTTTAGGTATGAATGTCAGGAGCTTATATATAGAAAGACCTCTGAGGATGTATTCAGGAGAGGAAGATGACATACACAATGGTAAGCAAGAACCTATAACATGTTTTATCCCTTTAGTTGCAGCATAGAGCTAGGAAATTTTGATGGATCAGTGACTATAATATATGCCCCACGATTGAGAACGAAATGGCAACAAAAATACCATATCCCTGAAAAAAGGAGCTAAACAAACGTCAAAATACTCGAAAAATAAAGGATTATATGAGAATTGTAAGCATTGGATGAACATTCAAACTAGATACCCAGACATAATATCAAATTCATATGAATTCTTCCTTTTCAAGTAGATTCTATTAATTCTAAGCCCATTCTTTCCTCATCTTCCCATGGCTGCACAGAACTCTTGAGCAAGCTTATCTAAAATACCGCCTCCCATGACTCTCCACAATGGTATGATATTGTCCACCTTGAGCATAAGCTCTCGTGGCTTTGCTTTTGGGTTCCCCAAAATGCCTCATACCAATGGAGATATATTGCTTACTTAAAAACTCATGATCATTCCCTAAATTGGTCAATGTCCCCTCGAACAAAGTACACTATAGAGCCTCCTCTGAGACCTATGGAGCCCTCGAATAGCCTCTCCTTAATCGAGGCTCAACTCCTTCTCGAGAGTCCTCGAACAAAGTACACCTTTTGTTCGAGACTTTAGTCACTTTTGACTACACCTTCGAGGCTCACTACTTCTTTGTTCGACATTTGAGGAAGGACATGACTCTGATACCATGTTAGGAATCACTGACTCTCTACAATGGTATGATATTGTCAACTTTGAGCATAAACTCTCGTGATTTTGCTTTTGGTTTCCCCAAAAGACCTCATAACAGATGTATTCCTTCCTTATAAACCCATGATCATTTCCTAAATTAACCGACGTGGAACTCCCTCCCAACAATTCTCAACAAAGACAAGAAAACCCACCATTGGCGTTTAACGACAAACCCACTAACTGGAGCTCAAGCCGGCGGTGACGTCCAATACAGAGAACTTGCAGCCGCTTCACAAAGTCAAACCGTCTTGGCCTCTGTCACCCTCGTCTTAGCAACAACCGAATAGAAAAAATGGAATTTCAACCGAAACAGTCGGTTTCGTTTTCTCGATTGAGTTTCTTAGGGTAAGGAATATAATCACTACAAATTACGACAATCTAAAAGAGGTTTGAAGCTTTTGAAAAACAGAGATGGAGAATGAGGATGAGAATGAGAAAGAGTACCTGAAGATGGAGCGAGGAAGAAGATTGAAAGGCCGGAGAGCGACGGCGGCCGTGGCAGTGTTGAAGCAAGAATACAGGGGAAACGGCCGTGAAAAGAATAGGAGGGGAGTTGATTGGGCTGGGCTTTGTGATGGATTGGGGCCAATGGTTTGGGCCTACAAATACGAGGGAAATTATGACTAGTAAATAAAAAAGAAAAATAAAAATTGTACCAGACAATAGGGGTGTACATGGTTCGGGTTGGGTCGGGTTGAAGGATTTTTTCGACCCAACTCAAAAGTTCGGGTTGGTTGGATTGGTAACCCAACCCAACCCAAAAATTTTCACAACCCGACCTAACCCAACCCAACCCAACTCTCTATTTTCGGGTTAGGGGTTGTCAATTTTTTTTTTTTAAGTTTTATTTATCACAATTTATAATTATTCGCATATATTCTAAAATATAATAAAAGTTTACAAATAAATACAAATTCGATCTATAATTATTGACAAAAAATAATAATAATAAATTAAAAAAAACATAGTTCAACATTATCATAAAATTAAAGACAATTAAGTACCGACATTTTTTAAATATTATTTAAAATAACGAAAATACAAAGATATATCATGAAATTAAGTAAATAATAAAAATGATTAGTTTAAAAGTATCGTATATAATAAAAAAAAATATATATATAAATATTTTAATTGAAATATGTTTATTTATACTTATCTTAAACTATTAAAAAAAATATAAATAATATTATAATAATGTTGCAACAAATAAATAATAAATATATTATAATTTAAAATTATATATATATATAAAATCTATGTTTAAGAATTATATGTATAAAATTTATTAATAATTATAGGTTAATTTATTCTAAAGTATTTTAAAAATGGTCTGAAATATTAATGTATTTTTAAAATATATGTATATAAAAGAAACTAAATAAATAAATTAAAAATAATAAAATAATATAAAAAAAATTATACAAAATGTATAAATATATATAAGAAATTAAAAATAACAAAATAGAAAAATAATATAAACAAAAAAAAGAAATTAAAAATTTGAACGTCCTTAACTCATTTATATATTTTTATTTGGCTCGAGTCAACTTGAAGGTTTTACCAATGAACCTGAAACTAAACCGATTTAGTTCGGGTTCAGTAAAATGAATCCAACCCTACTCGAAATGTTAATCCAACCCAACCAAACATTTATAGTTCGGGTTGGATTGGTCCGGGTTGTCGAGTTGACTGTACACCCCTACCAGGCAATTTAATAACCTTTATAGTTCGACCAAGATTGAAGTGAACCCATGTAATCCGAGCATTCAATTACAAGTATAGTTGAGGGAGACGACGATAGAGTTAAAAATTCAAGATAATCGTAAGGGGCTCATTAGATGAAAGAGTTTCATGTTGGTTAATGGTACACGAATCAATTGAATCATTTTTACTCGGTAAATTCAAAAGGCAGCCTTATTACCGTATTTTAATTTTTAATGCTACAATTGTCCAACGCCCATGAATTAATAATTTAGGGCATAAACACACCCAGAAGTTGTACGAACCTATATGTACCTATAGACGTAAATGTATATTTTAAAATTAACAATAAATTCGGGTTGGTTCGGTTCAACCTAATCTAGGTTTAGATGACCCGATAACCAACCCAAATTATAAAATTTTCATTTATTTGAACCAAACTCAATCCAATAAGTTCGTAATCCAATCCGAACAATACGGGCTAGGTTAGGTTGATCGAATTTTTAGAACACCCCAATAAAAACTCAATCCAAATAAGTTCGTAATCCAATCCGAACAATACGGGCTAGGTTAGGTTGATCCAATCCGAACCAATAAAAAATTTCGATAGTTAATGAATTTGATTCAATTTAATTTTCAAAAAAAATTATTTGCATTCTTGTCTTTCAACATATCATATTATATCATTCATATCGTACATCGTCTTATGTCATATCATGCACATAATATATCCTTCAACATATTATATTATATTAATGCACGTATCATATCCAATGATATTTTAGATCGGTGAATTGTTGCAATTATTTAGGTTGTCAATAATCTTATATGAATTAGAGTAAAGAATAATCCAATTAATGGATTAAATTAAAAAAGAATATAATGTAGCAGCAGGATGATCAGCTCAATCACCGGAACCTGCTTTCACTCAGGATGATCAGCTCAATCACCGGAACCTACTTTCACTCCTCTCCTTTTAGGTCATTGAACAAGGGAAAACCGCAACATTTTCCTTAGCTCAATAACTTGTCCCTATTTATTCTTTCTTTAAACATCTTCTTTCTGTCCTTTCCTTTAGGGTCTCATTGCTTCGGGCCTCTTTATTCAAAGACTCGGTAAATGGGTTCATTAGCTAATGAATTGACTCTCCCTGATGAAACTGTCAAAGAGGAAGAAAGATTAATTCCCCTCTATTCCGTTCCGTTCTTGTTAACAGAGATAAAAGAAAGATAAAATGTTGACTTTTGACAATGGTGATTACATCGTGGACGGAATAAAAAAAAGTCAAATAACGAACTAAACGAGAGAGAAAGTATGTGTGACTTAATCTTAATAAATAGGGATCACTCTAACAACAAATAGGAAAGATTTAACTAAACAATAGGGATTTATGTAACAAAGAAAATACAGAAACAACGCTAATAAGAATGTTAAAGGGTATTAAACACCGTAAGAGAAAATATAATATCTGGAAAATATTGAAGAGTATTAAATGGTTGGTATGAAAATAATACTATAACAAACATATATAAATATTTCGAGACTTAACTCATACAAAGACTCTAACATGAAGTATAACATATGGACGAATATAAATTAGAGAAATAATTTTGGAGAAGTTTGAACTTGAAACTGATGTTATGGGATAACTTCGTGACATCAACCTAAGCTAATCAGGTAAGTGGTCTTACTATCGACATGATTATATTTGATGTTGACACGTGCCTCGTGGTTCTGCATGTGTCATATATATTGATATGTGTGAATTGTCTGTGGATCGAAATGCTTCTTATATGTTATAGTATGTGAGTTTTATGATAATAATTACGGTATGATGTTTTCAATGATATGTTTGAGATAGGATACGAGAAGAATGCACAAAAAGAAATGTAACGATAGGAGTAAGATACGTTCATGAAACGTTAAGGTTAGGTTACATACCGAAGTGTTATGGATAGGAGAGATTGATGAAAGAATACAATTAGGTTATGGGTAGAAAGTGAGGTTTGTGATAGATTGATAGAACGATAGCGTTAGAATCTGTTCCTGTGATGATATGACTAAGGTACGTTCACGTAATGATATGACTGTAATAGGTATAAGAATATTAAGGCTATGATAAGTTAGGAAACGATATGACCACGAAGTGTTTACGATATGACATATTTATGATACGATATATTGTGATATGATATGTTATGTTTAGATTGTTTTGTGTGACCATTGAGGTAATTGTTGTACGAATTGCATGTTATAAAATGACATGTTAAAAACATGAAGTGTTATGTTATGTTTTTTAAATTATATATATACATGTTATGAATGATATGATATCATGATAAATGTATGATATTAGAATTGAAAAATGAGAAAAAATATGATATGAATGTAAAACGAGAGCGGGGTTATATTTAATAATGTCAAAAATAGAAAAATATTGGAACCTCATGCATTATGTGTGCTCACGCATAAACCCCTATTGGGCAGGGATACGATCATTATGTTTTACATAATGTTGCCGGCAGGGGTACGATCATTTTATTTTACATAATGCTGTCGGGGCGCTACCAATTCTAACGGGTGTCTGGCATAAGGAGCTCCCAGATTATGCTCGCCCGACAAGAAAAGTGTCATAGCAGTGAGCGAACTGACTGGTGAGTCCATACTCGCACGTATGGGCTGTGTGTAGAGTATATGGTACACATCCAAGTTACCCGTTATGACAGTAGCGTAGGAAAATAGATTGAAAGGACAGGTTCCGTCATTGCATTCGCATGTTCTTGCATTTAACCCCCAAAAGAAGTATTTCTTCAAATACTCTACTACATTTTTCAGGTTAAAGTAAGACATTCCTGTACGGCTAACGACGATATCACAATTCGAGACTATGCATATGGTAGTGGTATTTATTTTCCTAGACTTGCTAGAATAAGATGTTTTTATTTAGCTTTTGTTGTGTCGTTGTAAGGTGTTTTCGAAACACGTTAGTCCATGGCTGTGTTTTAAGACAAATGTTAGGTTTTATCAAATTTAAATGAATCTTTTCGCATTCAATGTTCATGATATGTATATAGTAGCGACCTTAAATTTCACACATATCAAGCATATGACACGTGCATAATATAATTTTTCAAAATTAATGAAAGTAAAAAAAATTAAAATATTAAATAAATGACGGAAACTACTCAAATAAAAGAATTTAAAATATTAAATATAAGTACATATTTTATCCCGACCAATTAAGATAATTTCGAAACCCAATTGGACTGTTTCGGTTACTTCGGACACCGCCAGTAAGTTTATCCAAACCCAATCCGTTCTTCCATTTCCTTTCCATTGTCTTTATCTCCACCACCCCTTATTTGCACCTCAAAGTGTCAAATTCAATCAAACCCAATACGCCATATCCAAATTCTCCACAAATCCTCTGTTCTCATCTCCACATTGCTTCCCTTACGCCTCTCTCCCCATTCGCACTTCCCTTTAATCCTCAAAAATCTCATCTCCGCCTCTGAATTTTTTATATTCTGTAGGGAAGTTAGGTTAGATTTCGTTTCGTGTGTTCATCGGTTATCTGAAATTCTCCAGTGGGTTGGATCTTCTTTTGACTACTTTTCGTTCGGTTTCTGTTCTGTTTTGGCTGCTTCATGTTGTATAAGTTGTTTCTTGTGATTTTTTCTTTTTCAGTTCAGTTTGTGGATTGAGGAATTTCAGTGTTGGCTGTCATGGAAGGAGCAGTGGAAGCTGAGTTTCAGGATTGGGAGGTGCTGCTCCATGATTCAAACGCTGAAACCGCCCAAACTGCGGCGAAGTTTTCCGGGGAGAAATCGACTCATTTTGGGGGAATTGAAGGTGAGTCCGATTCCGATAGCATAATTAAATCCGACTATTTCTCTCTTGATAATCAGGGACGGCGAGAGAAGACTGTTCCTGAGCGTGATCTTAGCGAAGAGGAAGGCTCTGTTGAATCGGATAATCCTAGTTGGATCGATCCGAGTTCGGAGAATCGGTATGGTCCGGTTATCTCGGCTGAATCATGGTCCGATTCTGGTAGTGATAGGTCGGATGAGCGTAAATTTAACGAAATCGATTCGAAAACTGAATCTGGAATTGCAGAGTTTCTGCAAGGTGATGATGAATTGAGTGGTAGGATTCAGAAATTGGAGAGTTTAGAGTCTCATGATACCAAAATTGAATTAGCTTTTGAAGAATTTGATGAAACTCAATCCCAAAGCAAGGATTTACGCAATTTGGAGGAGAAGAAGAACATCCAAATTGAAGAAACGAAAGCCAATGATGAATCTGGCAGTGAGGTTGGGGATAAGAGGAAAGTAGTTTGGTGGAAGGTTCCATTAGAGGTATTGAAGTACTGCTTGTTTAAGGCAAGCCCTGTCTGGTCATTCTCTGTAGCAGCTGCTGTGATGGGCTTCATTATTCTTGGAAGGAGGCTCTACAGAATGAAGAGGAAGACCCAGAGCTTGAACCTGAAAGTTATCCTGGATGAGAAGGTAAACTCAACAAGAATTTATATACATAAGAGATTTGATGCTGAACTTTTGTTACTGTTCGAACTTGTTCCTGTTCTTGTTCCTGTTCTTTTGCCTGATAATACTGTTTTTGTTCTCTGTGATATGATGCTGCATTTTTTTCATAGTTCTGATTGCTACACCTTGAAGAAATTGTGAAAGTTGTTGCTCTTTGGGTTTATTATGCTGCATATTTGTGGTTCTTTATAGTGATATATGTGAATCAAGTTGAATAGAGTGTCACCGGGGTTCGTTGTTTGCTTAAGTGAGTGGTGATTGGTTGTTTGGATCGGCAGGCTCGGTGATTGGGCATCGAACTGTCCGTTGCCAGCTCCAATTCCTCCTCGTTGATGTGCCACAATGTGTGTAACGGCCAAACCCATTGCTAATAGATATTGTCCTCTTTAGGCTTTCCCTCAAGCTTTTTAAAATCCCTCAAGGTTTTTAAAATGCATCTGATAGGGGAGGTTTCTACACCCTTATAAAGAATGTGCATTCTCCTCCTCAATCAAAGTGGGATTTCACAATCCACCCCCTCTCGGGGCTCAGCGTCCTTGTTGGCACTCGTTCCTTCCTCTAATCGATGTGGGTCCCCCCCAATCCACCCATTTCGGGTTCAGCGTCCTTACTGGCACACTGCCTCGTGTCCTTACTGGCTGAACCTCTTCGCTGACACAATACCTGGTGTTTGGCTCTGATATCATTTGTAATGGTCCAAGCTCACTGCTAGCAGATATTGTCCTCTTTAGGCTTTCCCTTTCGGGCTTCCCCTCAAGGATTTTAAAACGCGTCTGCTAGGGAGAGGTTTCCACACCCTTATAAAGAATGTGCGTTCTACTCTTCAACCAAAGTGGGATCTCAAAGTTTGAATAAATTTCAATACTCAATTAGTTCACATGCTGTGAACTTTTTTTTGGAGATTCATAGTTAGGGGATTTATTCGTAGGTTTCTTTTGGAACTTTATAGTAGCTTAGTTTTCGATGTCTTTTCGAAGTCGAGATGATATTCTTTGACCCCATGAACTAACTATTACTTGCAGAAGGGATCTCCATTCATGAGTCGAGCTGCTCATCTTAATGAAGCCTTTTCGGTTGTGAGGCGTGTTCCGATTGTTCGACCCGCTCTCCCTTCTGCTGGGATAAACCCATGGCCTGCAATGAGCATGAGTTGAGGATTCTTCCCAGAACAACAGATGCAGATAGTGTGAAAGCAATAGTGTCACTCTATATATATGTATATAAAAGATGTAATATTCTACAGGTTCCAATGTATGTTCTGTACCACTACAAGATGCTTCAGCATCAGCTGTGTGTAAAGTAATTAAATTCAGATATTGGCTTCTATCTTTTTTTTTTCTCTTTCTAATTTCCTTCTTTCCTTTTAGGTAGAAATTTTTTCGAATAACTCAAATTTTAGGTAGGGTTTGGATTGAGTTGTCATTTCTTATAAAACAGATATGAATCAAAGAGACATCAATTATACAATATACTTCAACGAAGATGTGATGAAAGCATTGTTGAAATTATCAAAAGATATTTCAATTCAGGCTACATTCATGAATAATGAAGTTTCATATTATAAATTTTGAGTGAATTACAATTTAGAGTAATTTAGAGATATTGTATTTCATTAACTTATTTTAAGACTTTTTATTTACTTTAGATTACATTTACGATTATAAAGTATGGATTTTGCTGGTAGAGTGATTTGTTCCATGTTGATTTGTTCCATGCTTTTCTCAACTGCCAAATATTTACAAATCACAGTGTATCACTAATATCGGTTATAAATGGTAATAGCTTAAGCCCATGATTTTAAAACTCGTAGGCTAGGAAGTAGGCTAGGAAGAGGTTTCTATACCCTTATAAGAAATGTTTCGTTCTGCTGGCACATCGCTCGGTGTCTGGTTCTGATACAATTTGTAACAACTCAAGCTCATTACTAGCAGATATTGTCCACTTTGATTCGTTACATATCGTTGTCAGTCTCACAATTTTAAAACGCGGTTGTTAGGGAGAGGGAATGCTTCGTTCCCCTCTCCAACCGATGTGAGACCTCACGTAAACGCGTAATAATCTCAAAAACTGATCTCAGTTTTAAAATTTTCAAAATTTTAACTTAACCCAAATCGGAAAAAAAAAAAAAAAAAATCTAACCCAACCCAATTTTTATGATTTTGGATCTTGGATCATATGAACACCATTAGGTGTATAATTTAAATTCTTTTTAGAAGAAATTAATTTTCACTTTAAAACTTGTTAAATGAAAAACTTGTTGGAGAAGCCCAAATATTTCCAAATAATTTAAATGGGTTAGAGTCGCGAGATCGCTGGGACTCAAGGATAGGTGCATTTAAAGAATGGTCGAGATAGGTTAAAAAAAAAAGTGGCTGTTGAGTTGAGGACTACCCACCAAGTACGTTGGGATGTGGAGAATCGGCCCGCAATCCCTCCAACCGATAGGAGCAAAAGGTTACGTTGTTCTGTGAAGCCAGCGTCACGCGGTTTCCTTGCCTCTAAGCGCAGCTACCCCTCAGGACAACAACCTAACTCCTTACTTAAAATGGACGGGCCACATATTCACTCCAATACCCTACTCGTTGGGTTGAGCCAACCTTCAACCCACTTTAATGCCCCCATTTGAGTTACAAGCTCGCATTATCAAGCTCGGCGATTTTTAGTGGTATAAGTCACATTATAAACACTACATCTAATTTTAAATCTAGCGACCAAGAAGGATTCCTCTATAGCTGAAAATAGGCTCTTGGTATTACTTCTCCAAACAAACAATGTGGGTATATTATTTTATTTTTTTAGTTTTTGGAAATTAAATCTATAAATACATCGGCTCGTACAAGACGTATACCATCCGCGCTCGGTATATCACATATTCAACTCCACAAGAACTAAAGTTACTCTTTTGAGACCATTTCGGTAAGTCAATTTCCAAATTCACTTTTCGTCAAAATTACATCAATTTCGTTATAAATCTCTTGAATTGGGCTAGAAAAAACACCAAAAAAATTTATATGTCATGATGTCACAACAACCGCTTTTCCTCCACAATGTCCAACACAGCTCGTTAGTGAGTGCTAGCCCGATGAGCCAAGCCTAAGGGGTGTGCAAACTCGTTTGGTAGATCCATACTCGCATGTCTGAGTCACGTGTAGAAGAGTACTACACATCCAACCTTGCCTAGACTAGAAAGTCGCCTAAGGCCATGAAATGATGTTTTAAATGATAGGTCGCTCCATGTGTTTGCATTTTCCTACTCTAACAGTGGGGTCACTTATTGAGTATTTTTTAAAATACTCAAGTCATGTGCTACTCTTATATTTCAGTCAAAGGCAAGACGCCCATGTACGGATGACAGTGGCGACGCGTTGAAGACCATGAAACCTGTATTAGGGTAGATGTATTTTATCTTTTTATAGTCTTAGGTTAGAATAGAACATTATTTTAATTTCCTTACGTCGTTTCTCATTTTCATCTTAAATGTTTTTGTGTTTTCTTAAACGTTATACATTAAACGTTTATGTCCATTGTGTCATTTATGAATTATTTTAAATGAATAATTCTATATGCAAAGTTCATGTCATACGAACGGTAACACAACTTTATCATAGTAGAACAATAGAGTCGTTACATTTTGGTTTTTTAGTTATTCATATTTTGCTCTCCTAGACTTTCACATATATCAACGGTATATCATATCATATATATTTCAGGTATATTATTGATATATGGGGTATTAATATTCATATTAGGTATATCATTAGTATATGAGCACTCATAATCACAAATACCAATATTATTGATTCCTTCTGATATGAAATCACCACAAGAGGGGCGTAAGATTCGGATTACCTTGTTGATCGAATATCTTAAAGCAAGAATACTTGTTTGAGATTTAATCACACTACAAGCAAGATCGATCATGTCTAGCTTGAATGATTCTTGTTGATCAAATATCTCAAGACAAAAACACTTGATTGAGATTCGAATCACTCTACAAGCAAGATCGATTATGTTTAGCTTGAATGATTCTTGTTGATCAAATATCTCAGGGCAAGAACACTTGATTGAGATTTGAATCACTCCACGAGCAAGATCGATCATGTTTAGCTTGAATGATTCTTGTTGATCAAATATCTCAGGGCAAGAACACTTGATTGAGATTCGAATCACTCCACTAGTAAGATCGATCATGTTTAGCTTGAATGATTCTTGTTGATCAAATATCTCAAGGCAAGAACACTTGATTGAGATTCGAATCACTCCACAAGCAAGATTGATCATGTCGAGCTTGAATGATTCTACATGCAACCTAAACTACATAAAATTGCAAAGAAACTTAGTCATTGGCTAAAGAAGAGCACAAATGCTTTTTTTACTTATTTTTCAAGTTACTTACAAATACAATGTACATGACTTTATATAGCCTCGAAATGAAAGTACGACATTCCAAGATAATTGAGAGATTTTGATTTGGCAAGCAGTCCTACCGATTGATCTTTCCTAATACCAATTCAATTTCACAGCCGATAATGCAAAACTGGAACGAACTCGTTCAACAACCAAAGGAAAAACAAAACAAAAACATGTGAAATCTAATTCTCCGATTAAATTCCAGGAACTATATCAACGCCTAATTTGATGTTGTTCATATTCGGAACCTTGATCAGATGTAAAACCAAGGAACATAAACCAAACATCAAAAGAAAAATCCAGAAATTTTCCTGAAGAACGAAATTTACAAAACAAAAGGCGAAAAACTTACCCTGAACTTTACGGCGTAGACGGGCCTGAAGAATCAGAGAGCTTCGGTGGAGCTTGTAACAGAAGCTTCGAGGAAACAGAAGAAGATAATTATTTATTTAGTTTTTTCAAGAGTGATTATTTTCGAATTTCAAAACGTATGAATTTATAGTAAAAACAAAATCAATTTTTTAATAACTATTTTTTCTAAAAATAAAAATAAAATTTAGCTTGAAATTTGAAAGTATAATCTTAGGGTAATAATAATAATAATAATAATAACAATAATTTTATTAATATTACAAAAATATTTTTACTAGTTTTAATATTCATAACTTATATTAAAAAAATTAATTTTTTAATATTATTTAAAAAAATTTACAAATGTGATATTAAATTTCTATTTATATATTTTTGAAATTAAAAGAGTATTTTTTTTAATTTAATATATTTCTTAAATAATAATAATAATTAAATTCTTATTAATATCTTTCAATTTTTAAAAAAAAAATAAAAAAATATTTATATATTTTTGAAATTAAAAGAGTATTTTTTAAAATTTTAAATATATTTTTGAGATAAAATAATAATGGTTATATCTTAAATTAATAATATTTTTTATTTTTTATTTTTTTTATTATTATTGAAAAATTTAAGATATATATATATATATATGTATGTATATATTCTTATAACAGTAGACAGCGAATTGATGAACTAAGCAGACTAATCAAGGAAACCAAACCTTGCTACTTGGACAGAGAAATGGAAGAACCCCAAACACTGATTCTTTGATCCAAATTCCCAAATTCCTCCTTCTCCTTCGAATCCCATCCCAAATCCCTCTTCCATTCCTCCAAATCATCGTCTTCATCCACAATTCTTCGACATTTTTACTGGTTTAACTTCTACTTGTCGGTGAAGACGAACAAAAATGGCGTTGAATATGAAAACCCTCACCCAAGCCTTAGCCAAGACCGCTGCGGTGATCGAGAAAACTGTTCATACCACCGTCCAGGAGGTCACCGGACCCAAGCCCCTTCAGGATTACGAGCTTCTCGATCAGATCGGCTCCGCTGGTCCTGGCATGGCTTGGAAGTTGTATTCTGCGAAGGCTCGTGATTCTTCGCGGCCTCAGCAATATCCCACTGTTTGCGTATGGGTTTTGGATAAGAAGATTCTGTCGGAGGCTAGGGCTCGCGTTGGGTTGTCGAAGTCTGTCGAGGATTCGTTTTTGGATCTGATTCGAGCTGATGCGGGGCGGTTGGTGAGGCTGAGGCATCCGGGAGTGGTTCATGTGGTTCAGGCGTTGGATGAGAATAAGAATGCCATGGCCATGGTTACCGAGCCGCTGTTTGCGTCGGTGGCGAATGCTGTTGGGAATGTGGAGAATATTGCTAAGGTTCCTAAGGAGCTCCAGGGTTTGGTATGTAGAGCTTTCTTTATTTCTTCTTTTCCCTGGGTGCTCTCCACTTTGGACTAGTATGGTAAATGCGATTCCCAATTGGCTCTGAGGAGTCTCTTGTGTTATTCAATTGAGTTATCAGTCTGAAATTGTTAGTAAATGCCAAATATTATAGGAATTTAAAATTTTTTTGTGACTATGATGATCACTCAACTTGATGGTTTTTGTCGACTTATTCATGAGTTTTCAACTTGGGCTCTCTTGCTTTGAAGATGTGTAATGCTAGAAGTTTGTGTTGTTGCGTCAAGTAAATGTGTGCATTCCTTTTTATGAGAGACAGAGATCCACTTTTCATTCATAAGTAGAAGGCATATGAAAGAGTAGAGACCATCCTAATCAAATAGAGCTTATGAAAAAGTTGCTCCCTTTGGTACTTGTAAAAGTACAAAAGGATCATGAAAGGGTACACTAAGAGGAGGTTGAAAGATTAAATAACATTTGGAGTGCCTAATTTTTAGGTTTCTTTCTGTTGAATACTTTTTGTTGTTGGATGTCGATGTTCTACGGTTTGAGCAAAATGATTTGGGAGACTAAATGCCAAGGAAATTTACAGTTCTGTGTTGTTTCTTTTCCCCAAAGGTATTACTAATTGTTGCAGGGTCAATTAGAGTAGCTATTTGAGCTATTCTCCTTTAGGTGGTATGTTTTGTGTGAGTATGACAATGTAGATGCTTTCCGTTGTTTTTGATCACCAAGGTTTTTTATGCTTTTTCTTTGTATCTCATTCTTGTTATGGGAGCCATTTTCTGTAATGTTTTGTAGGTAAGTAGGCAGATGTTTTCTGGCTCTTGGTGTCTTGGGCTTTCCTTTCTTTCTTTTTTCTTGTCTTCCTGCATGTTTTCATTTTTTTTAAAAAAAGCTCGATTTTGTGTATAAAAAAAAAAACCAGTCTAAATGTAGGTCGTCTTTTCCCTTTTTTTAAAGATTTTTTCTTCCGTGGTGTTGCCTTACTAAATGTTTTGGGTTTCAAGTTGCTTTCTTTGAAGGGAGTCTGGTTCACAGTTCTCACAAGTTTGGGGTTGTGTAGTATGAGGTTCGTAAGTGTGTATTGTCCATATCTGGTTTATCAGTCAACTTTGGATGCCTTAGGAATCTATGGTCCTTGTAGATATCAAGAAAGACTTCTATTCTGGCAGGCATTACAGGACCTATATTGCCTATCTACAGATAATTGGCTTTTGTCTGGTGACTTCAATATCTCTCAATAGCACACGTAAAACCCAATGGAAAGAAATAAATCAAAGAATATTCACAAAAAAGACACATATTTATACAAAACTCTCCGACAATGTTGTTTACCCAGCTATATCTGGGTGTAATTTGTCTAATTTTTTTACTTCTTATAGTTATACCTTCCTCCTAGTAAATTGGGAAGCTCTTTTGTAAACATCGTGCATATTAGATCCCTTTTGTAAATTTCAATTATCAAAGAAATTGTCTTGAGGAAAAAAAAAAAAAATTGGTTTGTGAGTTTGTTCTATCCTCTTGTAAACTAAGTATTTGGTTTGTAGGGTTGTGTGTGGATAAATTATGAGTTTTAGATGTCAAGTGATTTTAGTATTTCTAATAAATTAATTGTTGAGAAATGGCTTCTATTCTCATATGTGTCATATGTGTGATTTTCTATGCGGTTGGATCCCCAATCATGTGATGCTTGTAGCTTTCTTAAATGCTTCTTTGCTCTCATCAGCTTGTTCTTCACTTGCATTTCACAGGAAATGGGACTACTGGAAATAAAACATGGTTTGCTTCAGATAGCAGAGTCTTTAAACTTTCTTCATAGCAATGCACATCTCATTCACCGGGCTATATCTCCCGAGGTATCAATTTTGTTTCAACTTTTTCTTTACTTTGGAGCTGACTACGACAATTGTTAAAGATACGTTTCTATAAACAATTTCTTCTTGGTTTAGTACCTAATTTTTCTTGGTAGATTAAAGTGTCTTACTTAAAATTTTGAGGTTCTGTGAAGTTATTTTGTTGCTTCATTGAGAATTTAAGTGTTGAATGATACAAACTTCTTACAAATGTAAAGAGAAATACAAAACCCCCAACACACTCCCCCCCCCCCCCCCCCC
>NW_019272079.1:553042-598449 GCF_002738345.1 Cucurbita maxima | reverse complement strand
CCCCAAAAAAAAAAAAGAAAAAAACGAAGAAGATTACAGAGAGCCCTCATCTTAGGCAAGTATCCATTGTGGAAGAGTTGCTGCTGCTATTGTGTTGCTCTTAGATTCTCTAAACGTGCAGACTGCATTCAAGATTCAATAGCTGCAGATAATTTGACCTACAAACGGTAACATGAGACAATAGATTTGATCTGTTTATGTTGCTTGAAATTATGTCTTTGCAGAATGTCCTCATCACTTCAAATGGAGCTTGGAAACTTGCTGGATTTGGCTTTGCAATTCCAGCAGATCAGACTTCGAGTGACATGGCTACTGTGCAAGCTTTCCATTATGCCGTGAGTTCAATATTCACTGGTTGCTTGTTAAATTTTAAACATTGTAAAATGAAAATAAGGGAAACTCGATTGTTGGACAATGCCTTTGTCAGGCATTTGAGATCTGAAAAGGAACTCATCTCTTTTTGATATGGAACTTGCCATTTATATGAATTTTCAGTCTTTTTCGTTCACTTTATTCATGTTTCATTTGTTTGGAAAAAAAGAAAAAAAAATCCTGTTTCAGTTTCATGCTCCAACCTACAGTTTAGACAGAACTGTAATATCCTATTAGTGTGTTTTATATCTATGAATACAGTGTGCAGCTTTATCCTTTGTGTTAATGTACATGCTAGCCATCTTCCTACAATTTTCCTTCTCTTTATAAAAATTTAGCTAATACAATATTATGACATGAATTGTGGATCATCATTAGCTAAATTAATTGAGGCTTCTATGTCTGCTTAATTTGTTGAATTGCACAGGAGTATGATGTTGAAGATTCTGTGCTGCCTCTTCAGCCATCTCTGAATTACACTGCTCCCGAATTGGTTAGGAGTAAATCATCTTCGGCTGGTTGTTCCTCAGATATTTTCAGCTTTGGATGCCTTGCTTACCATTTGATTGCTAGAAAGCCTTTGTTTGACTGCCAAAACAATGTTAAAATGGTATTTCCAAGTTCATTCTTTCTAAATTCAATCACCTTGCTTAATGGTGTACTTTGCGTGTATATATATATATGTATATTTGATGAGTGGGAAAGTCTTGTCCAGAAAATTTTGATTTTCATAATTGGAAATTCTTGTTTTTCTAGTCTTTCTCCACATATTTCAATTAGTTTGATTCTCCTTGTTGAACTCTCTCTGATTTTTTTGTTTAGTTAGTTAAGAATCATTATTGTTATTAAAGTAGATTTATTGGCCTATAGAATCAGTAAATTTTTCTCATTTTCTTTTCTTGTGGCTAGACAGACCTCTAAGATTATGACTGGTCATGGAAAAAATGATCTTTTTTTAAAAGCATGTGAAGGCGGTTGGAGTCTACTATAATTTTATTGAGAACACTCTTAAAGTTCCAGTTGATGCCCTGTAGCACTTGTTATTGAGCTTCTATTAGTGTGCCTACAGGTGTTGAGGTCTATGAGTGATTATTTTAGTATTCCTGGTCCTAAAACTTGTGAAGCAATAAAGTAGTAGCATGCATTGGAAAATTGCATGCTATTACAAAGACTTCCTTTTATTTTCTTTATCTATGTGCTGCTTTAGTACTACCTTTTATGCATAAGTGAAGTGGAAGTGATGGATGCTGAAGTGAATTGTTTTCGATTGATGTATTTAAACCACTATATGTATTATGGTGCTGGAAGCTATCTTGGTTGGTTTTGTACATACGTAAATGATGCAAAGCTTTACTTTTGTACTAAGATGTCATTTTATTGTTATTTTTCATCTCTCTATCTGAATACATAAATTTTTCTTTTATAATATAGGTATAGACTGAGAATAATATACCTATTGGAAGAACTATTATATGAAAATAAAAGGAACTGACTCAAATATTCTTTTAATTTATGTTATTTATCGAAGTTTCTAATTCTTGTTATTTCTCTTTTGTCTTTTTGTTTATTCCTCCTTCCTCTTTAGTACATGAACTCCTTAACTTACCTGTCAACTGGGTCATTTGCTTCAATTCCTCCGGAGTTAGTTCCTGACCTGCAGAGAATGCTCTCATCCAATGAGTCTTTCCGGCCAACAGCATTGGAATTCACAGGTAATACAATTTTCAATTCCAACCTAATTGATACATCCAACTTTGGCATCAAGGAAACTTATGGTCAGTTGTAAGTGTAACGGTGAATATTTAATACTGCGCATGGAAGTTGGAAAATAATTATGTGATTATGATAAAATCTAATATGAGATTTGAATTTCATTTTCATTCTGACTATGTCTCATATAGGTATGCTTAATTGCTTAATGCTCTATACTTAACGATCCACTTCATTTCATGAAAGCTATGGGGTAATACCTGGTCATATTTGATATATTAACCATTGTTATAGAAGTTTTGATGGGTTTAGTCAGCCATGCTCTTATTGAAAATACCTGGAGTCTATACATGGCTGATGGTTCCATTGATCAGAAGCCGACTTCCTTCCAAAGCTCCACATTATGGATATTTTTTCATTGTTTGTGTTGTCTACAGTCGGTCAAATTTTACATTATTTGATTTTCTTGCAGGTTCTCCATTTTTCCGAGATGACACAAGGCTGCGAGCTCTTCGTTTTCTTGACCACATGCTTGTAATTGTTTCCATTTCAGCTTTACTGATATGAGTTTCTCTGAAGTCATCAAAAGCAGTTACTTTGAATGGAAGAGTAGTTAAAATTGAAAATCTAATTAATTTATCATTAATATGTTTCAGGAAAGAGATAACATGCAAAAGTCTGACTTTTTGAAAGCTCTATCTGATATGTGGAAAGATTTTGATTCCCGTATATTGCGCTATAAGGTTTGAGTTTTTCCTGGCCTATTTGTCTATGAGCTGGTTATTGTTATGCTTTCTGATATTCATTATAATTTGTGGTTTTTTATTAGGCATAAGAATTAATTGATTGAATGAAATGTGCAAGGTGATATAAAACAAGCAAATAAAACCACTATTGGTTGACCAAGGGCATAGTGGCCAAGGGGACCGGGTGACATTCTGCAAACCATGTATTAGATGTCATGGATTTAAATTATGTAGCACTAGCCACCACTTACCTGGTTCTGTTATGCCAAAATTTGTAGGATTGAAGTGGTTGTTCTCTGAGGTTGGTGAGATGCATCTAAGCTAGTCTTAATGTTCACAATTAGAGAATAAAACAGGAACAGCCTAGGATTGATGATAAACTTCTCCAGTTTGTAAAAATGAAATGAAAGACAAACTACGGTTGAAAAAACTCCTTCTGGATGCTTCTACAAGAGGGAGGAGTAATTGAAGATACTGGATATTTTTTTTTAAAAGCAAAGGTGCCTTATAAAGAACATCAGAATTTGGAATCCTCAGTGATGAAAAACTAACGAACTGCACTTGTTGTCCCTCCATTTATTTGTCTTTTCATAGTTTGTATTATTTGATTGCACTTAATAATGCAATTTCCAGCAAGACACTTGTCATCCTTTGATGGTGCTATGATTCACAGTTACAAGTTATCTCAGCTTGCGTTCCAACTACTCTACACAATAAGGATACGAATAAGTTCCTCAAATGCTCATACACATTTGTTAAACGAGGAATTTATTAGTGGTCTTGTGCTTTCACAATGAATATATATGACATGCAGTAATGGAATATTCGTAAAATCATTGATCTCCCATTGAGGGTTTGATTATGTCTTTTGCAGGTCCTTCCACCTCTCTGTGCAGAATTACGAAATCTAGTTATGCAGCCTATGATACTTCCCATGGTACTCACAATAGCAGAGTCTCAGGTACAAAAAACTCCATGTTTTCATTTTTTATTTATTAATCTTACCAAGGTTGCATGCAAAAGTTGACGTTGAAGTTTTTAGAATCGATGACCCTATGGAGTTTATTAATTTGTGTTATATTCCTGATTCCATTTATTTTTTCTAATAAGATTTCATTGTATACTGCATTTCCACTAATAACCTGAAGTTGCCCTCTGTAATTTTGTTTTTTCATTTTTTTTAAACTCCTTTTGGAGTTGGTATCTTTTGGGTATCTTTAGAGCATTAGGATTAGTTCAGGATTGCGGTTGCTTTTAAGACAACTGCGAGCAGCCTAGCAGCTGTGCTTTTAGGAAAAAGGCTACAGCATGAAGTAAATTAGTATTTGATAAATTTTAATTTTAAACTTGAATCAGTAGATGGGATTGATAAAATATTATTAACTTGTTGAGCTTTAGCTATATTGACCAAAATAGACATTATTTCCAATATATATTTTTTATAAATTAATTGTTTAAAAGTTTATATGATTTAAAGTAGTCATTTTGTTTGATTTAAATTATTTAATAAATGTTCAGGAAAAACAATTGTTGTAAGAAAATTGAATGAATTAAAACTTCATTTATATAGGATGAAATAGATGTGAAAAGAAGAAGAAGAAGACGAAGAAGATATGTGGAAGGATAGAATTGGAATTTGAAAATATTGTTTATGAAATTTTTTTAGGAAAGCTGTTTTTACTAAAGATGACTAGGCATGTGATTTTGTGCGTAAGAATAGAATGAAGAGTGATTTTAGATAAATGAATGAAGAATTAGTTTTACCAAACATGGTATTTTTCATAAGGCTGCCTGGTTTCTTGCGTGAATTTGGACTTTGTAATGCATGGATTTGTTCTTTTGCTTTACTTTTGGGACTGAGATGTTTAAAACACACCAAAGAGTTGAGATTTGTCTAGATTGATATGTGGAATCAGGAGATCGAATTTCTTTTAATGTTTGAGGAAATACATGGATTTAGTGACTTGAATCTAGTATCTAATCAAATTGTGGCATGTTAGCAGGAATATATTGTCGATTTATAATTATTTGATTACCTTTTTATTAAAAAAAAAATAGACATTTCATGCTGCAGTCACAAGAGAGGAAATAATGTTTAAGCTACGGACATATTGTTAGCTTTTCTCCTTAGTTGATGCCTTCCTCTTCTCTGTTCTGAGAAACAGAATTTTTTATTGATGGGTTGAATTGTAAGAAAAAGGAAACCTATGCATACTCCTATATCAAGGAGGTTTACAAAAAAAAATTTCTATACATAATTGATAGGTACTAAATATGAGGCGAGGGTCAATGAGCCTTTCAAGATCACAGTCGTTGGTTCTTATTTTATCAATTGTAGTCTTTTCTAGTATATTCTGCAGGTTAATTGTGGTTTTTTTTTCTTATTTTTTTTTTAATCTTTGATGTCTTTCGCTATTCATCTATTAGTTTTGTGGGATTGTATTATTGGAACATAAGATTAATTTCTTGAAGCTTGCAGGATAAACATGATTTTGAGCTATCAACTTTGCCATCTCTTGTTCCTGTTCTGAGTACTGCTGCAGGTGACACATTGTTGCTGCTTGTGAAGCGTGCTGATCTTATAATTAACAAGGTAAATTCAAGTAATTGTGTTTTTTGTGTGGTGATGCTTGTTGGGTGATTTACGGGCTTTAATGTAACTAATTATATATAGTTCTCTAGTTCCTCATCTTTTCATAATACGGTGATGTCAAGGGGAAGAAAGAGGAAAAATTGTTCTGTAGATTGGAACATAAAGGCCATTATTGCAGATCCAGTGGATAAGTTCTTCAACAAGACCAAAAGGGAAGGTTCCTTGTGAGTACAGAATCTATTTAACAGTAGGGGCCATTTTTGGAGATTGCAAATTTTCTAATGGTGGAGCAAGGGATGGGCTGGGTTGGAGTACAATCCTAATTTAAATAATTAGCAGCCATAAAATAGAGATTTATTCTAGATCCTTTCTGGTCATAAATTATAGAAAAAGCCTAAATCATTTGGTTGAACATGGTGAAGGGTAAACCGTTTGGGGTAGAGGAGAAATTAAAGTCTTCAATGACAAGGGTGGAAGTTAGGAGGAGATCTCAAATAGTTAGATTCTATGGTTCACTCTTAAGAAGCTGGCTCTCAATTGTTCACAATGGAGTCTCTTTTTCTCTCATTGTTTTTTTTTCTTTCTTTTGTTTTAATTATTCATGATTGTAACTATTATGATTTACTGAAGGCCTAGACTGGTGTCCTCAGTGAGTGAGAAGACTGAGTTGGATTCCCCTTTCTCTTTGGAAGAAATTAGAAAGGTGGTTTTTGAGTGATAGAAACAAGTCCATGGTCCTAATGGCTTTTCTTTAGCCTTAAAGGATAATTGGGAGGGTTTTCAGAGAGTTCTTCGACAGGGATATCTTGGATAATTCTCTGAATGAAACTTTTGTTCATCTTATCCTCAAAAAGTGAAGGGTGAACAAGGTTGAGGATTTCAGGCCCATCAGCCTAGTTACAAGTGTGTTTAGATTATAGCTAAGATTTTCAGGGTGAAAAAGGTTCTCATATTGTCGATCTTTGAGACTTCGGGTGCTTTTATAGTGGGGAGGCAAATTCTTGACGAGGCTTTCATTGCAAATGAGACTATTGAGGATTATAAAGGTCGAAAACAAGAGGTTATCTTTAAGATTGATTTCAAGAAGGCTTATGACCACGTGGATTGAAACTTCCTTGACTTAGTCCTTGAGATGAAATAGAACAGTTAAATTCTCGATTCTCATTAATGGACAACTGAGGAGTAAGATTGAAGCGCTAAGAGGCCTTCGGCATGTTAATCCTCTTGTCTTCATTTTGCTTCTTCATTGTTGTTGGTGTTCTCACTAGGATTGTTTTCAAAGGTGTTGAAGGTAATATTATCGAAGGTTTCTTTTGGTGCTTGTCACTAAATTTTGTTGTGTATGGATCTTGTTGCCTCAGACAGCGAAACTGAAAGGAAAAGCATAAGAGAAATTGATGTTGGTGGTGGTGGGACCATGCATGAATTATTACTAATACTACGTCCCAGTGTTTAAGAAATCTTGGCATCTTATTTCAACTTACAACGATTCTATACCATTAATCATGAAAATGTTTGTATGAATTTGTTTCATTGTGGACACTTGAACTTTTATTACCCCTGGCTGGTTTTTCAGCCTGCAATGTATATATTCCTCTTTTCCTCTATTTTTCACTCCTTGTCTTGCCATTCCTTTTTCCAGACCAGTCAAGCACAATTAATGACCAATGTCTTGCCATTGATTGTTCGGGCTTATGATGATAATGATGCTCGCATACAAGAGGAGGTTCTGAGGAAATCAGTTTCCCTTGCTAAGCAACTTGATACACAGGTGAGAGCTCCATATCTTGTGTTTATGATCTCTTTCTAGATTATCCCCTCAAACCCCCTTCCTTTTCATGAAGGTGGGATTGCTAGCCTACAAAGGCATCACAGAAGTGATACTAGATGCAAATACTTTGAAAGCTGTCTTTTTTTTTATTTATTTATTTGTGTGTGTGATTTGAAACCTTTTCTAATAAAGAAATGGTAGTTTTATGTTGTCTCAACAAGTTTTGCCTACTCTCTGGTTTTCAAACTCTGAAATGAACTCTAGAATCTAGAATTATATTTCTTTGTTCTCTTAGTAAAAGGTAATTTGGCTATTTTGTTGCTCTATTTTTTTTTTTTTTCATTTGTGTTGTAGTGATATTATTTTATGAATTGGTTTGAGGGATGGAGTGTGTAAAGAATTATCTTTGATGGCTATGATGTGAACTGGAAATTGAAATGAAAATTAACATAAAATATTGAAGGAAAATTGTAAGTTTTCCTAGCATTCTGAAAGGCTTGGAATCTCCCACAACCTCTTGGAATCTCCCACAAACTATCTTTAGAAAATGCTTGCCCCCTAAACTCTGGAGTTTCCTTTATTTATAACCGTCAACCCAAAATAACTTCCAAGTGATTGCAAGTACTCTCACGATTCCTCTGTACGATTTTTTTTCAAGTAAGAAACCAAGCTTTTATTTAGAGAATTAAAAAAATAAACCTGATCAACTGAGGTTAAAATTAATTACAAAATAGGATTCAAATCCTAAAGAACAAGACAGATCATAATTACAAATAGCCCCAGTGATCAAAGCCTAAAGGGAGACATTAAACCTAGCCACATTCCAAACCTCGTCACAACCTCTTCGAAAATTCTAGTATTGCTTTCCAATTAAATACTCTACAAAACAACAAAGAAGGTTGCTTGTCATAGGACTTTGTCCATTTCCCTTAAAGGGAGATTTAGAAGCACCTTCTCCAACAACGAATTACCATCCCTACCCAGAGCTCCACACCAAATGATGTTCTCCAGTAACCCCAAAAGAATTGAGCAAATTGACAATCGCACAACAAATGATCGAGGTCATCCTCATGATTCCTACAAATAGTGCACCATTGCAAAAACAAAATGAAGAAAGAATGCATTTGGAAACAATCCAAGATGTTCACTTTCCTATATTAAACCTATCATGCAAAAACCTCGACTTTTTTTGAAATTTTATAGCCGGCCAAAGAGAGGATAAAACAAAGTCACTGGGTTGGGAGAAAGGCCATACATAACATGGAAGAAGGAATATCATGAGAACACTCGTAGAAGGATTAGAGTACCAAATATGAACATCCTTTCTCATGGGAAAACTTGGAAGCCTTGTAGGATAGAAAGAAAACCCAAAACATCTATTACCCTTCTCTCAGATAGAGGTCATCAAAAGTCTAACGAAAGCAAAAACCTTTAGAGGAAGGCAGCGTTAAGTCCACCGAATGCAACATTTTATTTTAAATATGGTATAAACGTGGAAACATAATACACAAAGGTTTATCCCCCCAACAATCCTCGAAAAAATAAATCTTTGAGCTTTCCTTAAGAGAACAATGCATAAACAGAGAAAAAGAGGGAAAGAGACATTGGCCTTGCACCATCAGAAGGATATGGGCCATACCTGCTCACAATTACTCTATGTCTCAATGTGTTAGGCTTAAGGAAGAAGTGCCACAACGACTTAGCTTGGAAAACTGTGTTATGTAACCTCATGCTCCCAATGGCTAACCCTCCTAGATGCATCGAGTTCATGACCACCTTTCACTTGATCAGGTGGGCTCCCTCGTCGATCCCTTTCAATAGAAACTCCTCTCAACTCTCTGAATGGACACGTACCTTCACCAGAATCCTAAAGATTGACAAGAGGTTTTTGCTAAGACCCCTAGAACCATCAACCTTGCACCACCAAAAGGATGTGGGCCATGCTTGCAATTACTCTATGTCCCAACATGTTAGGCTATAGGAAGAAGTGCCACAATGACTTAGTTGGGAAAACTGCGTTACTTAACCTCAAGCTCCCAATGCTTGACCCTCCTAGATACATTGAGTTCATGATCACCTTTCACTTGATTAGATGAGACCCTCCTCCCTCGTCAATCCCTTTCAATAGAAACTCTGCTTTAACTCTTTCAATGGACACTTATCTAGACAAGAATCCTAAAGATCGGCAAGAAATAGTAAGGGACCCCTTTCAACACACATTGGATTACCACAAGTTTTCCCCTTTAGAGAAGTACCTTCCTTTAAGGGCAAACAATTTCTTCCGAGTTTTATGCAGGTTAGGGTTCCAAAATGTTAAGTTCCGAGCTTAATTTGGAAGGACAAGGGAACTCTTACCCCTATTAATCTCAAGCCTGAAAATCTCTTCAAAAAAGGACAATAACCTATTAAGATTAACTAAGGAGCTTTCCTACCTTAAAAGAAAAAATAGAGTGCCATTTGCGAACTGTAGGTGAGCTAGATGAACTAAATCCTTAGCCATCTTAAACCTTTCGATCACACCCTTCTCTGATCCTGAGGGAACTAGTCTACTTAGAACATCCACCACTAAAATAAAGAGTGAGGGTGACCGCAGGTCTCCTTGCCTCAACCCCCCCATGGTCCAAACACAGGACTGCATGCCTAGAGCAGTTTTCCCTGTCATTGAATCTGTAAGACATTAATACAGGTTTTATTGTCTAAAAAAGAAATCCACGTGCAATGAAGTTTTTATTTTTATTTCCTATGCTAGCATTATATTTCCTGCGTCAATATAGTTGTGATCAAGATGAATTTGAACTATCAAATATTATCTTTTTTGACCTTTTATATGACACTCACATTTACTTAAATTGTTGTGTTCTTACAGTTGGTGAAACAAACAATTTTGCCTCGTGTCCATGGTTTAGCTCTAAAGACAACAGTTGCTGCGGTATGTATGTTTTTGCAGTTCTTTGTGGTTTTTCACTCTTTCAAGTTTTTTAGTATTTGTTGTTTATTTTGGTTGGTTGTCATCATTTTTGTGATTTTTCCCCTTCTAATGAAAGTACTATTTCCTATTAAAAAAAGTTACGATAGATTTATACATGGTCACTTTGTAAAGGCATTCACCTGTTAGCCTTTGTATCCTTGAGATTGTGAACATGAAAAAATTGTAATAACGTGGTTGACATGAATTACTTACCTGAGATCCATGCTTCGTTCTGATTGCTTTGCATAATTGAAGATGTAACGAGTGTCTTAGTGATTTTGGAATGGTAAAATAACATTTTTCCTCCCTCTATTGACGAGATCTACATGCATGCACACATTCTAGTTTTTTCCCATAAATTCGTGTATATATGTGTATATATAATTTAATTCGTTCAGTGTGCCAGTGTGTTCTCTCCACAATGATTGCCACTTTTCTTTTGAATGTTATGACGTGTTTTACACAAGTTAAAATGTGAACGATACTTTGGAATTTTCCTCCCATGTACAGGTTAGAGTTAATGCGTTGCTGTGCCTTGGAGAATTGGTTCAGACGCTTGATAAACATTCAGTTTTAGAAATCTTGCAAACAATTCAACGTTGTACAGCTGTAGACAAATCTGCTCCCACTCTCATGTGTACCCTTGGGGTTGCAAACTCAATCCTTAAGCAGGTACTTTCCATATCTACTTCAACCTGTTGTTTGGAAGGATACTGTTGCAGTGATTTTTGTAAATGACTTGAACTAATGTACCTTCTGTCAAAAACTCAATTGTTTTCAGTATGGAATTGAATTTGTTGCGGAGCATGTTCTTCCTTTACTCATGCCTCTTCTTACAGCCCAACAATTAAATGTTCAGCAGTTTGCTAAATATATGCTTTTTGTCAAGGATGTTCTCAGGTAATATTGTTTACCACTGCAACCAACATCTGTATGCAGTATTTAGGTCCTGCACATGCATGTGACTTCATGCTTTTGAAGAGTCTTAGCAGTATATATCTAATTCTAACGATATTTTCCCATCACAGGAAAATAGAAGAGAAAAGAGGAGTCAATGTTTCTGATTCTGGAGTACCAGAGATGAAATCCTCTTTGGTTTCTAATGGCCCACAGCCCCAGTCATCAAGCAGAGCTAGTGATACTGTCGTTCCAACAGTAAAAGGTCGACCTGCATGGGATGAAGATTGGGGACCTATTTCTAAGGGACATACAACCCCACAAAATTCTACTAGCATTATCTCGTCTGCGCCTGCTGTTCTTGGTGGTCAATCCGTAGCAGGAAATTCTATACAAACAAACTCTGTTGTGATAACATCTCTGTCTAGTAATCAAACTGTCGCATCTTGCCTTCCAGTTGATGTTGAGTGGCCGCCTCGAAATTCTACTGGCGGTGCACCCAGAGTATCTGATTCTGGGATGCAAGCAACTACAGGAGAATCATCTACTTCAAGCTTGGATAATGTGGACCCTTTTGCTGACTGGCCTCCACGTCCTAGTGGCTCATTAGGAAATGCGTCTCAAGCTTCCAACAATGGGGTGGTTGGACCATCCATGAACAAATATGGAACTGTGGGTACATCGAACAGTTTGAACTTTCAAACAAACGGCAATGCCAGTTGGACCCTCAACAACAAAAATATTAGTGAACCAATGAGACAAAATCATGGCAATTCTACTTTCAATTCAAGCAGCCTGGGAACTGGGGGCTTCAATTCCCAAAGTTCTATTGGATTCCAGAAGCAAAAACAGGGAATATCATCCCAACATGCATATGATGCGGACAAAAAATTAACTGATCTTGGATCCATATTTGCGCCTAGTAAGAGTGGGAATAATATTGCACCTAGACTTGCCCCGCCCCCCTCAAATGCTGTTGGTAGAGGAAGAGGAAGAGGGAGGGGGGTTTCATCAACATCTCGTTCTACTCAAAATAAATCATCATCTGGACAACCTCCCCTAATGGATTTGCTGTAATGTGTGAGTTCTACTTGTTTCAAAAATATTTGGAAGATGCAGATTATCTTTTGTAGATTTGTCGTCTCGTGGGCACCCAGAGATGGATTCAACGAAATGCATATCAGGTATGAAAATATATCTTTTTGACCCTTGCATGTAAAGTGTAAGTTGGGGATGTGAGTTATGTTAAAATGGATATTGTGTTATTTCTTTAGGTGATGTTTGATAAATGCAATTTTTCTGTTTATAGTAAGAAATTGAGGTAGTCTATATTGGAATTTTTTTTTTTTATGCCTCTGAAAGTGTATTTTTCATATATAGTCCCACTCCCAGTTTGTGACTAGATTTCTAAAGACAATAAAGGAAGTTGAAGTCTCGTATTTGTATGATTCATGTCTACACAATACTTCAAAAGGATTTATTTGCTTAAATTCTCTCGTATGTATATTATATAGACTTTTCTGCTGTTCATTTTTAGCCTTGAGAGTATGCAGTTTATGAAAATGCAACAGCTTTTAGTCTTTGTCATTAGATGATTACCTTAATACCTACATTTAAGTTGTTCAAATGATGTGATTGATTTTCTTAAATTGAATTTTAAATAATCTTTGTGTTGATTTGATTCAACCCAGCCCAGTGTATCTAAGAAGTAACTAACATCCTGCATTGCATTCGGCAATGAGTTTTGATGTATTAGGAGTATCCGTCCTTATAGAAACTTTAATTTTCGTACTTAATTCTATGATAGTGATTGATTTTTTATGATGTGGTATCTTGATTGACTTTTAAATAATCTTTGTGTTGATTTGATTCAACCCAGCCCAGTGTATCTAAGAAGTAACTAACATCCTGCATTGCATTCGGCAATGAGTTTTGATGTATTAGGAGTATCCGTCCTTATAGAAACTTTAATTTTCGTACTTAATTCTATGATAGTGATTGATTTTTTATGATGTGGTATCTTGATTGACTTTTAAATAATCTTTGTGTTGATTTGATTCAACCCAGTGTATCTAAGAAGTAACCAACATTTGGACGTACACCGCAATGAGTTTTGATGTATTAGGAGTATCCGTCCTTAATCCTAAGTTGTTGATGGCGAACAAATGATGTGATTGATTTTTTATGATGTGGTATCTTGATTGACTTTTAAATAATCTTTGTGTTGATTTGATTCAACCCAGTGTATCTAAGAAGTAACCAACATTTGGACGTACACCGCAATGAGTTTTGATGTATTAGGAGTATCCGTCCTTAATCCTAAGTTGTTGATGGCGAACAAATGATGTGATTGATTTTTTATGATGTGGTATCTTGATTGACTTTTAAATAATCTTTGTGTTGATTTGATTCAACCCAGTGTATCTAAGAAGTAACCAACATTTGGACGTACACCGCAATGAGTTTTGATGTATTAGGAGTATCCGTCCTTATGGAAACTTTAATTTTCGTACTTAATCCTAAGTTGTTGATGGCAAACAAATGATGTGATTGATTTTTTATGATGTGGTATCTTGATTGACTTTTAAATAATCTTTGTAAATCAACCTAATGTATCTAAGAAATAACCAACATTTGGACGTGCTCTTTCACTTCCGTTGGGTAATGAGTTTTGATGTATTAGGGGTATCTGTCTTTATGCAAGTTTTAATTTTCGTGTTTATTGTCGGTTTAGTTTATGCATAGCGAAAAGGAGTGGAAGTTTATCATATGCTATTACTTTAAACCCATAAACCGACTTAATCCAATCTCGATCCCCATCGATAGGGTCCATATGTCTTGGCACCATCCCGAGTCTCGGGATGTCGTCGGCCATCATAACTCATTCGGTCATGCCATCGAGAATGGGCCTGCGTGTCGTTCATCTCATCGGGACTTCCCGAACATCCATCCATCTGGGTTCTATCGAGGCATAGGTCCTCCCGTGCCCATGCCGAGTCATTTACGGATACCGTCCCGGATAGCGGGTGTATGTAGCAACCTCCAACACGCGGGCTAGGGCGCAATACCGGCACACCCGTGCCGTCCGGTACTGTCCTTCAAAAATCCATTTCAAAGGAAGTCGCCCGAGACACTCGTCTCGACACGCTCGCGCTTTTTATGCGGAAGAATTCATTAAAAATAATTCATAAAATGATGTCATGGGTCATACGTTTGCATAATTCATTAAAAATAATTCATAAAATAATGTCATGCGTGAAAGAGTTCTAAAATTAAACGACAAAAATATTCAATGCAAAATAAAAAATAAAATAAAATCAAAGAAAGATTTAAAACGAAATAAAATCATATAAGTGTAGTGTGTCATTTCCATCAATAACTTTGTGACCCTACCATTAGGATTAGGAAATGCAAACATATGCAACATAAATGAGACTTGTCATTTAAAATCATATTCTAAGACTTATCATTTAAAATCATATTCTCTTGGATGGTCAACCGTTTAAACAAATTGGGTGTGTAGTATTCCTCTACACACAACTTCACACACCTGAGTCTGCTTGTCAAGCTAGCTCTTCTGGTTTGTAGTGCTCGGAGATACAGTGACAACCATACATCATGTCAAGCATGATGATCATCTCAAGAAAAGTATCTTGATGCATGTGAACATATAATTATGCATGAGGTTCCCATACTTGTCATTTTAAAAAATAAATCATGCAACACAATCTCACGACATCACTTAGGGGTTGTGCATCCTAAAACTCCTAATTTCAATACATATCATAGCATGTCATAACATTTCATTGGTATGCATATTCATGTCATAGTACAACATAGCATCTCATAACATAATATAATTTATCATACATAATATGACATCCATTTACGTTCTAATATTACTTGACGTATCTGAGTATATCATATAGCAAAACATAACAATCATACCAAACACATGAAACTTGCAGAGGCCATTGGGCATGTACCATCATAAATAAGACAACTCTTTCAACTATGCCGATAGTAGAGTCACTTAATTGACGTAAGTTGAAGCTACTACGACCCCTTGATGCTAGTTTAAGGTCATTCTTTGAAATTTAATTCTACATCAGGAGCCCTATCTGATAAATTAGAATTATAGAATTGACTCACCAAATTTTGCATAAAATAATTTATATTTGACTCCAAATAATTTAAACTAGCTACAAGGTAATCATTCTAAACATAAACGCGCTACAAGGTAATGATACAAATCTTAAACGCTCTTAAAAAGTTGAAACTAGTAAAAAATGATACGACCATATAAGACCGACAACCAAAATGCTGACCAAGAGCTATTTTATTATTTTCATAAAAGTAAAGTATGGATTGAATTTATCTATTTTATTGTAATTCTTACCAAAATCAAACTAAGATTCAATGTTTCTATAGTTCATTCCTTGCATGCTTAGCGAGGTGAAGGATGTCGGACCCAATGTATCAAGTTCTAATTTATCCGGAACAGAGTGTCATTTAGGAAGCAAGAATTCAGCTTAATTAATGAATTTAGATATGATAGGACAAGAATTAATTAGTGAGTCAAGGGTTAGACTTACGCGTCCACGTATTTTGACGATAGTGTTAAGGATACAGTACTAGAGTTTGGGAGCGATGAAGATGTAGTAAAGGCGGTGGTTGCTGTCTAAGTATAGGTGTAAATTCAACCCGACAACTCGGTCCAACCCAACATGAATTATAGGAGTTGGGTTTGGTTGGATTAACATTTTGAGTTGGGTTGGGTTAATTTTTTCTGAACCCGAATTAACTCGATTTGGTTTTGAGTTCATAGAACAAAAATCTCGAGTTGACCCGAATCGAAGAAAAACTTATAAAATACATTAAACAATTTATTCCGTCTTACTAAAAACACACGGTTCAATTCTAACAGCATACATCTTTCTCTCTCTTTTTAAATTTTTTTTTAATATTATTTTATTACTTTACTTTTTTTAGTTTCTTTTATATATGTTAAATATATATATATATATATATATATATATATACCATACGATTTTTCATTTATATTTATTTTATTACTTAGTTTCTCTTATATATTTTAAATTTCTATAAAAAAATACTTTAATAATTCATACTATTTTTCATTTATATTATTTTGTTTTGTTTATTTTTCTTCTATATTATTTTTTATCATCTAATTTTAGTAAAATATTTTTTATTTATTTGTTACGTATAAGCTTCTTATAAGCTTCTGTAAATTAAATCATTTTTATTATTTTATAATTTTATAATTCTATCTTATATTTCCTTTTTAAGGAATTTATTTTTTAATTTCATGATTTATTCTTATAATCATTTTTATTATTTTTTAATTTTATAATCTATTTTTATATTTTCCTTTTTAAGGAATTTATTTTTTAATTTTATAATCTATTCTTATATTCCATTCTTATATTTTCCGAATTTTTTTTAATTTTATAATCTATTTTTATATTTTCCTTTTTAAGAATTTATTTTTTAATTTCATAATCTATTCTTATAATCATTTTTATTTTTTTTTAATTTTAAAATCTATTCTTATATTTTCCTTTTTAAGGAATTTATTTTTTAATTTTATTTATTTTTTAATTTCATAATCTATTCTTATAATCATTTTTATTTTTTTTTAATTTTATAATCTATTCTTATATTTTCCTTTTTAAGGAATTTATTTTTTAATTCATAATCTATTCTTATATTTTCCAAAATTTTAGAACTAAGTTATATGTTATCATTTTTGTTTAAATTATATTTATTGGTAAACTTTTAAAATCTTATATATAAAATTGTATCTAATAATTATGAATGGTTGATAAATAAAAAAAATTTTAAATTTTTTTTTTTTTAATTTGATTGTGAAAAATTTTGGGTTTGATTGAATTTTCCAAAGTCTTGATGTTCAATTTTCTAACTAAGTAATCCTTTACAATATACTCATATTGGTGACATTATTGTTTCCATAGTCAAGAAAGTAATCCCAAACACACCTCTAAAAAGATTAGAAGTGATTAGAGCTATTATCGTACGTAGTTGCAAGGAATTCAAGCAAAAAAAAACAATACGATAATACAATAAGATGACAATGCTACAATGTTATTGATCAAGAAGGAAATCTAAAAGGAACTCAAATTTTTAGTGCAATTGTTCGAGAATTGAGAGAGTAAATTTCACTAAAATAATTTCATTAGCACGTAAAGTATTTAATTATCACTCTTTTTTTTCCAAATTTTTTTGTACCATCAACACGAGATCATAATTATGCAATTACTAGATAAACATAATGTAGTTATTTCTCTTTTTACAATAAAGAGCCTCAAACTTTAATTCAAAATGAAAAAAAGTACACAAAATTGGAGCTAAAAAAGACAAGTTATTATAAATATTTTGACATCAGATTTACATATCATCAAGCAATACATAACACCATTCAACAAATTAAAAACTATCTATACTGATTCTTCTGTAACCCAAGAAAGAAAAAAGTAGAACCTTTGAGTAATAAGGCCATTATCTTCTCTAAATCTCAAAATATGGAACATGAATCTCCTAAAACCAAAGCAAGCAAGAGAATAATACCAGTTTTTACCATCACTCTTGTTCATCACTCTTGCTAGACCTTTGGTACGGTATGTATCTACGATCCTTCGCAGCGTTTTTCCTCCTCCTCCTTTCCATATAGGCGTCGAGCTTCCCCGTGGACTGTTTGTTCAACTCCCGAATGGTTAGTTGCTTATTTACAAGTATAAATAGGCATTAAACTGACAATGCTGAAATACAAATGACTGATTCACACCTTGAGGGCGTTGTATTTTTCAGTAAGCCTTTGCTTTCGAATTTCAGCTGCAAAGAACAAGAAAAGGGTAAGGTCACCAGAAATTACTAGGCTGCTCAAAAAACTAAAGACTAAATATATAATAAGGCAGCGAAGCATCTTAAAAGTTTTAAAAATATAATGGGATTCCAATCAAACAAACTAATTTTGCAACCGTCCAGGCGTCCAGGCCCACCGCTAGCAGATATTGTCCTCTTTGGACTTTCCCTTTCAGGCTTTCCCATAAGATTTTTAAAACGCGTCTGTTAGAGAGAGGTTTCCACACCCTTGTAAAGAATGATTTGTTCTCCTCTCCAACCGATGTGAGATCTCATAATCCACCCCCCTTCGGGGCCTAGCGTCCTTGCTGGCACACCGCATCGTGTCCACCCCCTTTCAAGGCTCAACATTCTCGCTGACACATCGTCAGGTGTCTGGCTCTGATACTATTTGTAACAACTTAAGCCTACCGCTAGCCGATATTGTCCACTTTGGCCCGTTACGTATCGTTGTCAGCCTCACGATTTTTAAACCACGTCTGCTAGGGAGAGGTTTTCACACCCTTATAAAGAGTAAGGGTCATGCATACTCACAGTTCTTTACCACAAAGCGTCTAGCTCCATGAAGAATCGCCATGCCATATAACTATTTAGCCGAAACGACCTTGTTACCCTCTTGAGACTCTTTACTCAGAGATTGGATTTCAAAATACTATTTTCTACACAGCCACCTACACCTAGATTCTGAATGCACAACTATGAAATGACCTGAAGGTCACCCACATAGATTCAGGACATGGATACAACATGGACATAAGCCAAAACAACATACTATATCTTGAAAATTCTAATAGTGACACCATGAAACTCGCTAGGACACATTATTTTTATACACTTTTAGACACAATAAAGATTCCAAACATGATGAGTTATATATTGTAAAAAACTGCATGTACAATTTCGCCTTTCCATCTGTTAAGTTTCAAGCAAATATATAACTTGCACAATAAATTACATTCCTCCATGAACTCTTTTCCAACAATAAAATAAAATCAAGTATTCCACAAAAAACACGACCTTAATAAAAGAAACTTAGCATCTCAAACTTTTATACATCACTTTCAGATCATTTGTTCTACTGAGAAATAAAGCTTTCATTGAAAAGAAAATGAATGAATAGATATAGCATACAAAAAATAAAGTCCCACCCAAAAGGAGCCAAACTTGTCAATTCCACATCTTACCACATCAAGCTAGTAAATTTTATCAAGTGAAATCTATTTTTTCTCTTTTCTTTCTTTCGTTAAATTTCTATGTATCTTTATGCTTTCTATTCATTTATACATCAATTTTTATGAAAACCTATCCATTCTTCACAGATTTTCTGTTTCTACCAAACTATATCCCTCACATATTCTAAACCCACCGTGTCCAAGATTTCAAAAAAATAATAAAGCAATCAAACACTTTACATCATGTGTTCTAAATTATGTTTAGTGTGTTTATGTCAGAAATCAAACTTCACTCTCCCTCAATGTCCACGCCCAATTTTTTCATATTTTCTTTCATCTGTTTCTTTTTTTGTTTTTTTGTTTTAAATTCCACCTGAAGTATTGATGTTACGGCCTAATCACAAACATGAATCCAAAGTTCAATGGTCCCTCACTTGCATGAATACTATTAGAAAAAAACTACCACAGGTCACCCAAGGTTTAAAATAAAAGTTTTAAATCTAAGGCTATAAACTAATTGCACCATTGAGGAAAAAACTCATGCAAAAAGAGAGGAAGAAAAGTTTTACATTTCTTAAGATAGAAGGGCTTTTTCCCATGCTTGGCTGCTTCTCTCTCTTTCTTTTTATGATTGGCCAGAATTGCAGCATCTACACGCTTTGTGGAGTCCGATTTGAATTGCTTGTCCTGAAATTGAATAAAAAAAAGTTATATAAAATCTAAATAAGACAAACCAATATACACAATTAATAAGATTATGATCATACATAACTTCGTAATGATGCAGTAAACTCATTCTGATTTTTATACCATTTTTATAATTAAGGACCATAAAACATGTTTCCATATGTCGTTGTATAAATAAACAAACTTGATATGCAACTCACTATAAATGAATCAAAATAATAATACTTACAATCCAAGACAGTTGTTTCTTTAGTTCTTCAACAACGTTTGAATCATTGGTTTTCCTTAACTGCTTTTTCAGTTCCTGTTGTATCAGTGAAAGTTGCAATACACAAAATGGCATCCAAGTTAATAGAACTTAAAATCTAAAAATGAGAAATCATATCAATACGGTAATATATGAAGGGAACAGAAAAAGAAGTAGACCTCTTTTTCAGCTGGAAGATTATTCTCATAAATGAAACTATATCTCTTCTTAAATCTGAAGATTCAAAGAAACATAAAATAAACAATGTCAATTTCAAACAAAGAAGAAAGATAATTACAAAAGTATCATGAACAAAAATTTAACACGCCTTTTTTTTTTTTTTTTTGTTGGTACAACATGCCAAAGAGTTCATCAAACCTCATATCAAGAAAAACTCACCCCTCAACATCAAGAGAGCCAGTTAGAGATTCAAAACGTGGATCACGTACCATCTGAAAACCGACAAATAATCAATGAAACAAGCTCCACATGTGTAAGTGGGGACAGAGATGTAACTATTTTTTAAGGTTTCGATAGAACTCCATAACGGGAGATGTGACTCTCATAATTATTCAGTAAATTTGGCTCCATACAAACAATGAAAATGTCAAAGATTTGGATACTAAACTAACAAAAAAGGAATAACCAACTCACGTTTTTAGGAGCCTGAATGACCTCTCTAAACCTACCAACTGGTTTCTTGCTGCTAACCTCCATTGGCCTTCACAAAGAAATTACAGTCATAATCTCCATTTACTAGCAAACAAATAACTTAAGAAAAAAAAAGTACCTATAAGTTACCTGTTCTTGTTTGCCCGCCTGCCTTTCTTCTCTTGGTTGGTCTTTTGGTACATCGAGTGTGATCCATCAGACCGTACTCTCTGTAACTCCTCAAAAGTCACATCTGCAAGTTCACGCTCTATATTCTCTTCTTCCTATACAAATACAGTGAAGTCATATTGCAAATAAAATAATTCATGAATTTCTATAATTAAAAAATGTAACATAAACATAAATTTAACTGCTAAAAAATACCGAGTCAAGAGATTCTTCTGAGGAAGAATATTCAAGATCTTCTCTTTCATCCTCCATCATTTGTTTGCTAGAGCTAGGAACCGAATTACAATGCTTCTTCATTTCAGTCGGGAGATTGAAAAAATGGCCCTAAATCATAAACGTTCGTTCAAATTTCAACTTATATATAAATCAAAAACTCCAAGTAAAATAAATTTCACAAAATAGTATCTACTCGTTGGATGGAAACTTAAATTCTTGAGGGGTTTCAACATAAGGAAAAAAATCACTTTCAGCAACAATATGAGTAAATTTACTATTAGATATAGAGACCAATCTAACCTATTCTCACTGGAACGCGATTTGATTTAAACACTAATATTACTATTCCAATAATACATTTGAAAGAACATATAAATCAAGTGATACATACAATAAACTGGAGGAGAAAAGACATGATTCTAATGATTCCATATCTTCTTTATACAAAGAAGTACAAAGAGAACCCGCACCTAAATAAATGACTGAACTCAAAGGGAAACCAGCTGTGGGAAGAGAAGTGGAGGGAAAGGTTGATAAAACTTGAAATTATAAAGAAGCCAAAAAAACGACAAGGGAAGTTCAACTGTTCAAGCAGGTAGACTGGGAGAGAGTGAATGCGCTTCCATTAGAACTGAGTTGAAATAAAGAAAGTACTGAAGGATATCATTACTGAGGATTGAGCCTTAGATCCTTACTAAAAACCTTAAGCAGATGTAACTTGCTATTTCTAGGGCTATTGGCAATGCATTGTAAACATTCACCACCACAACGAAGAAACCACTTCCTCGGATCTCTAAGTTACTACAGATGTTACTGAACTGATAATCCTAAAAGAACCAGAAACAATGTTAGCCAAATTCTAAACTACAACAAGTAAACAGATCCTCAAGGACTATTAGCGAGATTTTACTGCCTAAAACGGAAACGAATCGTTCATTGCTGGTACCGACTGGAATACGTTCGTTATCGCAGAACTTACCTCTATGGAGAGTTAGGTATGCCGTCCTCGAAGTGTATCGCAGGAATGGTGTCTGTCGATCAGATGAGGGAGCTGCACCGCCGTTGCCTTGCGCCGGAGTGGGTATCGTCGCCGTACCGTGGGTCACGCCGGCGTCAAAAAAGGAAGAGAAAGAGGAACGAGTACTACTGAACGTGATGAGAAAAGGGGAGGTTGAAGGAAAAGAGATGAAAATTGGTCAAAACCCTAATTTTGACCGTCAACTTTTGGATTAATTTTGAGGGAAATTTTGCTTAAAATATTTACTGAATAAACCCTTTTATTATATTATTTAATTTTCGATGATTAAATATGGTTATTATTTATTTATTTATTTTTATTACGTCAAAAAATTAAAATAATCTTATTAAATTTTTATTTATTAATAAGTATATTATAATGCCTCATATTTTAGATTTTTTATAATTATATTAACTTTTAATCGTAAATAATTAATATTCAAAAATTAAATACCTGGATAAATTGAAAATTAGTTATTATGATTAATTTAATTTTTATTAATTAATAAATATATTATGAATAATGTGTCTTGTTCGATCAATAATCAAATTATTATATAAATTAATTGATTTTAAATTATCAAATAATATTTTAAATTAAAAGTTTTAGCTGTAATTAAAATAAAAAAAAAACTAAATACTTACTCGATTATTTAATTGAATAAACTTAACTTATTTTATTATTAGGTAATTATATTAATATTTTTTACAATAAAAATAGTTAATAGTTTAAATAAATAATATATTATGTTACATGTAAAAATAATATTATTCATATTAATTTTTAATAATTTAATAATTTATTATATTAAAATTAATTTATTGCAACTACCCTAACATTGGTTTCATGGTCTTCATGTGTCGCCTTCGTCATCATTTTAAGAAATACTTAGTAAGTGGTCTCACTATTGCGGTTGTGAAATGCAAGGACATGCAACATGGTGGGATCTATCATTTAAAACATCATTTCATTCTCTTAGACGACTTTCTAGCCCATGATAAATGGGATGTGTAGTACTTCTCTGTGCATAACCCACACGTGCAAAAGTGGACCTACCATGTGGGCTCGCACACCCTTAAGGCTGCTGGTCGGGCTAGTACTTGCTGACGAACTGTTGTTGCTAGACACCTGAAGGGAATTGCTGTCGTCGTATCATCATGGTGAAGATAATGGTCGTAATCAGTTTCATAGTGTACACGTTCGTACTCATCATAGTGAGGAAGTAACTCAATACATGTGAATACACCGTTATGCATGAGGTCTCCATACTTTCCAACATGACATAATAAATGAGGCAAGACAACCGTCATTCTTTCATAACATATTAAATTCGGTAATGATGCGTACATAATTCTTATACATCATTTCATACATAAAATATTTTCCAAGACATGACATGATTTCCTTATTTCAAAACATATCATGACATGTTATAGCATAACATAAGATATCATGGCATGCATAACACAACATAGTTTATCGTTACACAACATGACACTTCGTTTATATCATATTATTATTTGAAATATCACATTTCGACAAAAGACCCACACCCAAGTTCCATAGTTTTTGGTCCGCTATCCCGATCATGATTTTCCTACCCCTAGAGGGAAAAGTCCTTCCCTTTTTGGCCGGTTGTGGGCGAGGAGGGATTTGAAGCCCCGATACCACGGTTCGTAGCTACGTGCTCTAATCCTCTAAGCTACAGATCCCACCTCATCTCTACTAGATCTATTCCCGGGGGTACCCTAAAAAAAGGAACCGGTAAAGGGGAGGTCCCTTGCTCCATTATCTTTTAAATATTTAATTAACTATTTCAAAATTCTATTTCAAATAAATTAATCATGTATGAGCTAATAAAGAGACCTTATAAACCTAAAGATTACGAGCTCGAATGATACAAAATTAATTAATAAATCAATTTTAATTCATTAAGTATCGTTCACTCTAGACCTAGAGTTGTAATTTTATGCTATGTATAACAAGTTGCGTGCAATCAATTATTATAAGCAAGTCGATCTTTCACAAGTTGTTCGTCGTAACAATTGAGTCAAAAGTCTATTTTCCTTATAATTACTTTTTTATACTTGAAGTCACTATCAAACTAATGAGAAAGTAGAGTTTCGTTGTTCGAAGTTACCCCAACATGGTAATAAACAAATTCCATCTCGTGTTCCAAATATTCTAACTTGACTCACTACACGACACAAGACCAATAAGATTCAACAAACATTCATTATTCACCTACAAAATTGGATAGACTCGGTTCAACCTTCACTTCATGTGTTACAAGCTGATTCGATTGATGAATGACAACTTTAGGAGCGGATATTTGTACGACTGAAGAAGAGGACGTGGTTGTTTAAATAACAGTTTATTTGAAAACTTTATTTATTATTTTAATTATATAATTATTGTAGCGGGAAAATGGTGGGAAGTTACTTGTCAAAATGAGCATAATTTATTTTTTAGTGGATATTTGAAGTGTACGGGAGAGTAATTTACCGATCATGATCACTAATTTCTTTTAGTAGACATTTGAAGAGTTAAAAGTTTAGACTATAAATTTTGACAATTGAAAAGCGAATTCTCACTTTCCAACGGACTTGCGATTGTGCGACACTCTGATATGAACAAAAAGACATCAATCATACAATATACAAGCCCTACCCACTGCTACACCTACTGGTCAAAAGGCTTAGATTCTACGCTACTTCAAGCCTTTGGTACTTCGGTAGGCTCGATATATCCTTTTTCAAAAACAAAAGGTTTGGAACCCTTTCCCTATTATTTCTGCATTTCCTTCTTTATTCGGCCCGCCCAAAATGAGAAAAAACGAGAGAGAGGCCTATTGATTCGAAGTCACTACGAAAGGGTCGGTCAATAGCATAGCTCTTTCTTTCCCGGGTCTCCTTTCGAAGGGGAAAGGCCTTCGCATTCCTAATGGGGGGCCGGACGGCTTTGTTTGCCCCAACATGGCGAATAAGAAGAAAAAGTCGCCGACTGCTACTAAGAACCTAACAGAACTTTTCCAAATGTGGGTATGAAGATGTGAAGAAAAGGTTGTCAAAATTATCCAAAGATGTTTCAATTCATGCCACATTGAAGAAGAATGAAGTTTGATTGTTATAAATTTTGAGTGGGTTACGATTTAGAGTTAATTTCATTTATGTATTTTAAGACTTTATTTACTATAGGTTACAATTACATAATGTTACAACTTTTGGAACGTCTTTAATAGTTTCATTTTGAGGCTATATAAAGCCATGTATGTTGTATGTGTAAGAGACTTGAAAAATATAGTAAAAAGAAGCATTTGTGCTATTATTTAGCCAATGGCTAAGTTTCTTTGCAAATTGTATGTAGTTTAGGTTGCATGTAGAATCATTCAAGCTCGACATGATCAATCTTGCTTGTGGAGTGATTCGAATCTCAAGCAAGTGTTCTTGCCTTGAGATATTTGATCAACAAGAATCATTCAAGCTAGACATGATCGATCTTGCTTGTGGAGTGATTCGAATCTCAAACAATGTTCTTGCCTTGAGATATTCGATTAACAAGCTAGACATGTAGAATCATCAAGCTCGACATGATCAATCTTGCTTGTGGAGTGATTCGAATCTCAAATAATGTTCTTGCCTTGAGATATTCGATTAACAAGCTAGACATGTAGAATCATTCAAGTTCGACATGATCAATCTTGCTTGTGGAGTGATTCGAATCTCAAGCAAGTGTCCTTGCCTTGAGATATTTGATCAACAAGAATCATTCAAGCTAGACATAATCGATCTTGCTCGTGGAGTAATTCAAATCTCAAACAATGTTCTTGCCTTGAGATATTCGATTAACAAGGTAATCCGAATCTTACTTCCCTTGTAGTGGTTCCTTTTCTTATCACACTCACTCTCCAACGATAAGTGAGCTAAGCCAATTAGTTATTGCGTTGCCTATGGCTAAGCGACGTATGCTCGAGCCTCTAGCCTCAGTTTAAGAGAATATTTTAGAAAACGAGGGCAAAGAGAGATTTTCGAAAGAGAACTCTTAAGTTGAGACTTTCACCTTAAAAATTTTAAGCATGATCTTTGCCATTTCTAAGTTTCAATCAATTCTGATGGTAAATTGCATCTGAGTTATTCAATCAAATCTGGATTAAATTTGATTGTGGAGTAATTCAATTTAGAATAAAATTATCCGAATTTCATATTCTTAACAAAATTAACAAAATTACATATTTTTAGTTTTAAAATTTGGTTTGAATTTTTGTAAATCTAAATCCGAAATATCGTTTTTTTTCCCTTCTTTTTCCCGTTTCTAAGAATCGAGAGATTTGCGGCTGAAATACAGACGCCATTAGCAAAGTTGAAATCGACGCGGCAAAATCAAAGCTATAATAAGGTTGAGAAGGTCAATTGGCTCTCTGACTTCACCATCCTTCCCTTTTCCTTTTGCCGTTTGAAAATTTGGCTTTCCGATTTGCATCTGAACTTGCAGACCAATCATGTCCGGAAGATCATCAAATCGCTGCACCCTTTACGTAGGTATGTTTATTGTTGTCTCAATCCGTCTTTATTCATGTTTTCTCTACCCTAATTCGTTGAACTTTTTCGTTTGCTTTTTAATCTTGATGTTGTTACTTCCGTGAAGTTTTGTGTGGTTGATTTATAAGAATTGTGTTTAAATTAATCATATTTGTTGATTCTCTCGCGGAGCTCTGTTTAGATTTTTAATGGCGGGTTCATACTTGAACAGAAAGAATTTGATTGTTTGCTGGATTTCTTCCTCAACTTTTTCCTTCTGTTGGAAATATGTTTGATTTCTGTTTATATAGCTTACTAGATTTGCTGCCTCTGGGTGGCGAGGGTTGGAAGTTGAACTTTAGATCTCTTCGATTATCTTCGTGTTTTTTGCTTAACTGGTTCAATATTGAGGATTGTTAGGAGAGTCTCACGTTGGCTAATTTAGAGGATGATCATGAGAGAACTCCTCCTCTCGAGAGGATACAACATATTGAAATAAAGGAATGGGTGGATCTCTCCCATCAGCCAGATCAAGGGCACCGGGCATGGGATACACAGGCAGGAGAGCTGATTTGACTGGAACCTTTTCTTTCCTCTATTCCCTTCCCTGATTTTTGAACTGTAAACTAGGAATCTTAGCTCTGATCTTTCTCCTTATTCTGAATTTCGTTTTTCTTTCATTTTCTTCTCCTGGCCGATTCTTCTTGGGCTAATTTAGAGGATGATCATGAGTTTAGAAGTAAGGAATACTATCTCCATTGATATGGGGCCTTTTGGGGAAGCCCAAAGCAAAGCCATGAGAGCATATGCTCATAGCTGACAATATTATACCATTGTGGAGATCTGTGATTCCTAACATGGTATCAGAGCTATGCCCTTAATTTAGCCATGTCAAAAGAATCCTTAAGTGTCGAACAAAGAAATTGCTAGCATAAAAAATGTAGTCAAAAGTGACTCATATGTCGAAAAAAGGGTGTACTTTGTTCGAGGGCTACATAGACCTCAGGGGAGGCTCTATGGTGTACTTTATTTGAGGGGAGGATTGTTGGGAGAGAATACATCTCCATTGGTATGCGGCCTTTTGGGGAAGCCCAAAGCAAAGCCATGAGAGCATATGCTCAAAGTGGACAATATCATACTATTGTGGAGATTCGTGATTCCTAACATGGTTTCAGAGTCATGCCCTTAATTTAACCATGTCAATGGAATCCTCAAGTGTCGAACAAAGAAATTGCTAGCCTCGAAGGTCTGGTCAAAAGTGACTCATGTGTCAAACAAAGGGTGTACTTTGTTTGAGAGCTCCAGAGAAAGGAGTTCAGCCTCGATTAAGAAGGGGAGCCTTTCGAGGGCTACATAGACCTCGGGGGAGGCTCTATGGTGTACTTTGTTCGAGGGGAAGATTGTTGATGATTATTGGGAGGGAGACTCACATTGGCTAATTTAGAGGATGATCATGAGTTTATAAGTAAGGAATATATCTCCATTGGTACGTGGCTTTTTGAGGAAGCCTAAAGCAAAGCCATGAGAGCATATATTCAAAGTGGACAATATCATACCATTGTGGAGATCTATGATTCCGTTCCAAACCGTTCAATCCTAATTTTCACTTTCCCCATCATCTTTGATCTGCTTATGTAGGCTTCTGAGTCTAATTTTGTTACTTTCTCCACTTTCTGTAGGTAATTTGGATGAAAGGGTAACCGACAAGGTTCTTTATGACATTCTAATCCAAGCTGGTCGGGTAGTAGACTTGCACATGCCTCGGGACAAGGAATCTGGCAAACCCAAGGGTTTTGCTTTTGCAGAATATGAAAATGAGGACATTACCAACTATGCTATTAAGCTTTTCTCTGGTCTCGTGACTCTTCATAATCGTACCCTGAAATTTGCAGTATGTAACTTTTTTCTTTCTCAACGCAAATTCTTCATTGTTTCTTTTTTATTGGTTTTTCTTGATCAACTCTGTTTCCTCTATTTTATGCGTTTTGATTCGTAACTCACTTTTGGATATAGATATTACTGGTCTTTTAAGATGTGCGGTGCATTTGAAATTTTAGTTTTAATTGACTTGTAATATTTTCCTTCATAGGCTTTATGTAGTATTGCTAATTTCTTTGAAGCTTTAGGAATTACATTCCAATTATATGATTTCATTTACAAAACTAGTTTGCATTAGAAGCAACCTTGTTATCATAATTAATTGACGGGAAGAACCAAGATATTCATGGATCATGATGGATTTAGTCTTGTTTACTTTATATTACTAGAATTTTGATATGACTTGGTTGGAAAACCATTGGCTTTCCAATTTTAGAGGACGAACACGCGCGTTGGTACATTCTTGAAAAAAAAAAAAAGAGATAAAAAATGGAAGATATAAATTACTCTCTTCACTACAATTACTGATGACTTTGGTGAATAGGCCTGGTTTTTAGGTTCTTGGGCATGAAGATAAGGTTTGCAAGCTAAGAAAGTCTTTCTTTATATGGCTTGAAACTTTCTTCCCGAGAGTGGTACCTTAAGTTTCATGAAGCTATTAGCAATATGGGATTTCGAATGAATTTCGACGATCATTGTATGGAAACTCGAATAATGGATGGTGAGATTAGAATATTGTCAAACTATGTTTATGATATCCTTATTTGCCGGAAATTCCTTGTTTGCCATAAATCGAACTCAAAATTGCTCAAGTGGGCTGTTGGGTGTAATCGTAAGAAACACTTTTCATTTCATCCCTGTAGTTCCTCTTCATGCTTGAAAAATGTAGAAAGACTTGTCAGAAATCGCCGGTTGGGATGGTCCAACCAAGAAAGGGATGGGAGTCTTTGGGCAACAGAAAAGCCTATTGAAGTTTGGAGAATTAAGTTAGATACTAAAACATTATTAGAAAACCAAAACAAGTTTAAATATATAATTTCATATATTAAAAATAATCTTTTAATCTGATTTTGGAAAAAATAGGAACAATAAAGAAGAACAAGATAGTTATATAAAGATTCCTTTTCCAATCGTATATTTATTATCGATGATTTCATTTGATATATGACTATTTACTGTGCGGTCTCATACTTTCTATTGTATTATCAGATGAGGGTGCAATCTTCTTGTATCAGTTTTGATTGTGTGGGGAGTGATTAAGTTATGGGAATGACTTAGTTTTTGACTTGGTTCAAACAGGTATCTGGGCAAGACAAGCCTTCACCTAGTAGTAGTGCAATCACTTCTTCATCAAATATATCTCATAAATCGAGGTCACATATTGTTTCAAATTACTCCAATGAAACATCTCAGTATTCGAATCGCTTGTCAACATCGTGCAGGTTTTCAGCGTACCCTGAGAACCATCAAGAAGGTGATTTTCCTTTATTTTTTGTATTTTCTTTGTTAGTTTTGCCAAGGAATTGTGTGTTTTTTTTTTACTTTCTTGGTCTTTCCCACATGGGTTAAACAAATTTTTATTTCTTTTATTCAGCTCTTCTTTACCCTGGTTTAGTGGACCAATATAATGGGTGTGGATTTCATTTGGATAACTATAATAACGAGCAAAGCCAGCGATATTCTAGGACAACTTTGGATAGCTTTTACCAAACTAAATCACGTCGCCATGATACGAGTTATCCAGTATACTATCCTCCTCACTAACTTTTGAACTAAGGCAGCTAGTACCTTCCATTTTGGTTAATCTCAAGTGTAATTTAAGTTTTAGGCAAAGTTGAATCTCTTAGATGGATGCAGAAGGGTTAGTGGAAAATGAGATGATATTTCCTATGTTGCATGCTGGTCTATGTTATTCAATACAGTCATTTTGTAGGTGCATGTTTGCATATGATTTGGCTGTCGTAATAGTCATTACACTAATTGAAAATTGAAGTATTGTAATCGATGTTATTAAAATATCAGAATTTCTTTAATTCCTGTTTAATATATATCAAAGTATAAATGATTCTTTTCACGGTGACTGAAAGTAATAGCTTTTTGTTTTTGTATGTTGAATATTTACTTGAGCCAATGTATAAATATATATTAGTCTGCAATTATTGGTGATGCTTTTATTATATTTTCCCCCTTTCTGAGATTGGTTCATGTTAACTAGAAGTATTTGTATTTACTACAGGCATTGACTAAATAAGCTAAGCTATACTGAAAATCAAAGGACTCCTCTAAATCTAGTGTATAACGAACCGAACAAGCCTTCTAATCTAAAAGCTTTCCATGGGGATTGAGGGGAAGTTGGAAAAACCTAGGAAGATTCCGATGCAGTCTGACGGGCTGAATACTAGATCGATAGGCTTCCTTTTATATAAAAAGTTTTTATTGTACCAACGTTCAAAGGCTAAGGTAGAAATGGTTTGAATGGCTAGAGATCCCTCCATTACCCTTTCCCATAGCGTAAAGTTTTCAACTGACATTTCAGTGAAGTGGAAGCTAAGCTACTTGAACGCCCAAGCATTTTGGTTTGAGTTCATTGTCATTTCTGCCTTTGGGCATTCCTGAACTGAAATACTTGGCAGGTTAAAATTAAGATATCATGGCCTGTAATTGCCTGCCCCCTCGATATAATACACAAAAGTATCTAGAAAAATACACATTTGCTGAAAAAAAAAAAAAAAAATTAACGCCAAGTTCCAAAATGAGAATTAACGACTTATACCGGCCCAAAGCCACTGCTACCAGATATTGTTTTCTTTGAGCTTTTCCTTTCAAGCTTCCCTTCAAGGTTTTTAAAACATGTCTGCTAGGGAGAGATTTTCATACACTTATAAAGAATGTTTCGTTCTCTTTCCCTACTGATGTAGGATCTCACAATCCACCCCCTATAGGGCCCAGCATCCTCGCTGACACTCGTTTCCTTCTCCAATTGATGTGGGACCCCCCAATCAACCCCTCTTTGGGCCCACGTCTTTGTTGACACATTCTTCGTGTCCACCCCCTTTGGGGCTCAGCCTCCTTGTTGGCACATTGCCCGGTGTCTAGCTCTAATACCATTTGTAACGGCCCAAGCCTATCGCTAGCAGATATTGTCTTCTTTGGGCTTTTCCCTTTCAGGCTTCCTCGCAAGGTTTTTAAAATGCGTCTGCTAGGGAGAGGTTTTCACACACTTATAAATAATGTTTCGTTCTCCTTCCCAACCTTTGTGGGATCTCAAATGACTGCTTTTATTGCATTTTATTGTAGACCTAGTTGTCAGCTGCAGCATTTTTGTTTGAATATGTTTGTTTTACATTTACATTTGTTCGTTAATAATCTCTTTGTTTAGTTTATCAGTTCTTGAGAACATGTTTGAAAAGATGACCATAATTTAAAAGTCGATTACAAAGAAAGTTCATTATTTGTCTGCAAGCATAATTTTCAAGACGAGAAAAATCATTATCACGGATTACCTTTTGTTTGTCTTGTCCCTGTGTTCTTATGTTTTAAGACTTAAAATTCTTACATTTGAAAGTTTGGCTTAATCTGAAATAAATGTATGTCATGTTTGAAATTTTCAAGATGCAATTCCCTTTGGAAAAAAAAAAAAAAAAAAAAAATTAATGATTGAAAATTTACTTCTTTGAGAAGGACTAGTTCTGAGAGCCATTTGTTATTGTGTGAGATTGTAGATAAAACATTTGGTGATCAGGCTAGTGGCAGCTCTATCAGAGGATCATTATAGTGGTTTCTATCAAAATTCAAGAATCTAAATGCCTCCTTTCTTATCTGAGCTCAAAGTTCCTATCTGTAGTTGCCCATTAGTTTTACTGCTCTTTGTATCATAATATGAATTTGTTCGTTAACTTTTATTCCACTCTTTTCATTGCTTGTGAAATCTGTATTGATGTAAGATATACACGTTTGTTTGTATGTATGATAAATAAGCTTTCTTTGGCTGCCTTGTAAGATTCAGGAGAAGTTTGATATACTCATATAGCTTTAGTTAGCAAGCAGTATTTTTAAGTGAAATCCTTTAGTACACTGGTGGAGAACTATACATCGGTTAAGTGCTTTGTGCTATAGGTAATTCAAAGACTACATTATCTTTTTCAAACAAAGGTGGAACAGCCTCAAATAATATGTTAAGAGTTTGTTTCTGTATGATATATATATGTATATTTATTGTTGAGGATTGTTGGAGGGAGTCCTACGTTGGCTAATTTAGGGAATGATCATGGGTTTATGAGTAAGGAATACATCTCCATTGGTATGAGGTTTTTTTTTTGGGGAAACTCAAAGCAAAGCTGTGAGAGCTTATGCTCAAAGTGGACAATATCATACCATTGTGGGGATCCGTGATTCAAAACATGGTATCAGAGCCATGCCCTTAACTTAGCCATGTCCATAGAATCCTCAAATGTCGAGCAAAGAAGTTGTGAGCCTCGAAGGTGTAGTAAAAAATGACTCAAAGCGTCGAACAAAATGTGTACTTTGTTTGGAGAAGGAGTCGAGTCTCGATTAAGGGGAGACTGTTCGAGGACTCCATAGGCCTCGAGGGAGCTCTATAGTGTACTTTGTTCGAGGGGAGGATTGTTGAGGATTGTTGAGGATTGTTGGGAAGGAGTCCCGCCTTGGCTAATTTAGGTAATGATCCTGAGTTTATAATTAAGGAATACATCACCATTGGTACAAGGACTTTTGGGGAAGCAAACCAAAACCATAAGAGCTTATGCATTCAAAGTGGACAATATCATACCATTGTGGAGATCCGTGATTCTAAAAACATGGTATTAGAGCCATGCCCTTAACTTAGTCATGTCCATAAAACTCTCAAATGTCAAACAAAAATGTTGTGAGCCTCGAAGGTGCAGTCAAAAGTGACTCAAGTGTTGAACAAAGAGGGTATACTTTGTTCGAGTTCTCTAGAGAAGGAGTCGAGCTTCGATGAAGGGGAGACTATTCGAGGGCTCCATAGGCTTCATGAGAGGCTCTATAGTGTTTCTTTGTTCGAGGGGAGGATTGTTGGGTGGGAGTCACACATTATCTAATTTAGGGAATGATCATGAAATTTATAAGGAATACATCTCCGTTGGTATGAGGCCTTTTCGGGAAGCTCAAAGCAAAGTCATGAGAGCTTATGCTCAAAGTGAACAATATTATACCATTATGAATATCCGTGATTCATAATATATATATATAGTTTTGAATAAGAGTGGGCAGTGGAGACATCTGATGAAAATATAGAGCTTGGAAATGAATGGTGAAATATCAGGTGATTTCTTGTCTAAAGTGGATTACATTTCCAGCATATTCCCCATACTTGTAATTAGAAATGCTTTTCCTATGGTAGAAACAGGAGGGCTATGCTCGTTTTGTGGGATTACAAAGGAAATCTCGAGCTCATATTGATCGTGAGTTCAAGATGCTTGTTCATGGACATGGGCAGAACGTTTTGAAAAGCTAGGAATTGAGATACATCTTTATTTATTATTATTATTTTTTTTTTTGTGAATACATTGAAATGTAACGATAAGCATGTGCGTGTTTTGTTCCCGAGTGGCTGCTGCCGCCGCCCATGGGTCGGGATGGGGAAGTCTTCCTTGTTATGTATATTTTTCATTTTTCAATATAAACTATTAATGGGTTAATCGACTCTTGTTATTAGAAATTGAATTTGTATTTTGTAAATTATTATTTTACCTACCCGAACAATAAACAAAATATAAAATTAATAAATTAATGGGTGAATCAATAGTGCAACCAAAAAACAATGAATCCAAAGGGCAAAAACATCCTTTGATTTTTACAAAAATCAAACAAATGAAAAAGAATGATGTCAAAAACATTTGTTTTTACAAAAAAATTAAACATATGAAATCAAGATGTTACATTTTAGAAATATTTTTAAATTTTAAATCAAAATTTAGAAAACCATATATATATATTTATATATATATATATATATATATATATATATATATATAAGAATTTGGCTAAAAAAATGTTAAAAAAATATTTTGGTACTTTAAGAATAAATGATTTGTTATTTTAAGAATGATTAGATATTTAGTAAATTATCTAGTCGCTCCTATAAATATCCTCCTAGTTTCTACGGATGGTCTTGCAATATATTCTTGATTGGTCTTAAAAAGAGTGAGAGTGTTTCCCACAAAGAGTTGTGTTGAACAATCTGGTATCTGAGCAAAGTTAGTGTAGGTTGTTTGATCTCTTGAAATTCTTACTATGTTATGTGGTTGCAGCTCTATCTGATATTTCACATCAATTTTTAAGATTATTAGTGAGTGAGTTTCTCTGTATCGTGAGTAATCATGACTCTGCAAGTTTTAAGTCGAAAAGACTTATTTGGTATTATTGAGGTATAACCAACGTGATGGGTGATTTCCAAATCATTTGAGAAATTAAGAAACTCAACAACAACAATTACAACACGTGGACAACATGCATGATATCCTATCTGCTACGACGATACCTTTGGGAGGTAGTTGGCGGGAGTGAAACTGAGGAGGATCTTAATGGCATGCGTAAATGGAGAATCAAAACAGGCAAAACAATGTTTGTCTTGAAGACCACAACTACAAAAGAGATGTTCGAGCACATTTGGGATGACAAGACACCGAAAGAAGCATGAGACACGTTCGTGATACTGGTCTCAAAAAAGAACGATACGAGACTACAACTTTTAGAGAACGAGTTGTTATCAATTTCAAAACATGACATGCCTATTGCTCAGTACTTCGATAGGGTCAAGTTGATCTATTGGGAGATTACTAAACTAGATCCCAAGTTTGTTATTGGAGAAACTCGAATGAAGAGAGGATCATTATCCATGGATTGCTACCAGAATATAGAAATTTCGTTATTGCTGTATAAGGATGACATGCTCATCCATCATTTGTAGAGTTTGAAAATTTGTTAGCGAACCAAAAGGGCATGACTAAGCAAATGGGAGACATCACATTAAAGTGTGAAGAAGAAGCACTCTATACAAGTGAAAGTTGGAGTAACAATAAGTCATTTACCAAATGTGGATACATAAATGGTGACAAAGGAAGAAGTCACAAAGGAACTGCACAACCTTGAAGAGCTTAGAATAATGACAACAAGAGTCCTCAAGGAAATAGATTTGAAGATATTTGCTACAATTGTGGGAAAAGGGGCCACATGTCTAGGGATTATTGGTCTAGGAAAAAATCTGTTGAAAGTAATGTGACAACCTCCAAAAAAGAGATGGAGGATGAACGAGATGTAGATACACTATGTTCCATAAAAGAAGATAAGCTAGCACTCATGATGATGATGAGAGAGCATTTTCGTTACGAGGATGACTGGATCATTGATTCAGAATGCTCCAACCACATGACTGATGATCAGAGTGATGTAATGGAAGCAGGGTGGTTCTTAGAGAAGGAAGTATTACAAGATTTGGACAACATTGAAGAAATTCTTCAACAGAATATGGGGGGAGCAAAGTGTACACATTTGCTCAAGTGTTGATGTGCCAAAAGATCCAAGTGACATTGATGTTGGTAGACAAGAAGTGACTCAACCAAGCAAACCTAGTGAAAAGGAAATGACACCTCAACAACTTAGATGGTCAGAAAGAATCCAAAAGTCAAATCCAAAGTATGTCAATACAGCTATTATAGAAGACGAAGTTGAAGAGCCAGAGACTTGTGAAGAAACATCACAAAATGTTGCTTGGCAGAAGGCAATGTTGGATGAATTTATGGCCTTTAAATGGACCTAAACATAGGGAGAGACATCAATTAAATAAGAAGAAATGGTTCTTACAGTCTCATTCATGTTTCATTTGAGAATCAATAGGTGAAATCAAAGGTTCAGTCAGTCGCTTCGCTTAATCTCATTTGACTCTCCTCGACTATAAAGTCTCATTCATCTTGAGTCTTGACTTACAGTTCACTCTCATTCATCTTTAGTTGAGTCTTACAGGTCAGGGAATAAATAGCATATAACAGTGATAATCACTATCGTACATGTTTCTCTAGCACTTGCAACAAGTAAAGATTAAAAATTATGGCAAATGGATGTGAAGAATGATTTCTTGCATGGAGAATGGGACCGGGAGATCTACATGAACCAACTAAAGAGATTTGAAAATGGAGTTGAAGTCGTTAGTCATTACATGCAAAGTCCGAAGAAGCCTCATTTGGATGCAACTCGACAAATCCTACAACATGTCAAAGGTACAATCGACTATGGTTTTTTGTATAAAAGAAGTAAAGACTGCAAGCTAGCTTGATACCATGATAAGGACTATGTAGGATACCACGATACCAACGATTTCATCCCAAGAAATTCCAAGTACAACAGAGTGTAGAAGTTTCTATAGTGTCTTATAATCTCTTTTCGATTGATCTTAATAAAAATTGCGACTCTTTCCCATAAAGAGGTGTGTTCAAAAAAAAAAAAAAAAAAAAAAAAAAAAACACTTCGACAAAAGTTTTTGCATAAACATGAATTCGTTCTCCATTTTGGACGTTGAAGTTATGGATTTGGTCTCTCTGTGCTTGATTCAAGTATTTTTTTTCAATTTTCGAATCAAACATCGAAATTATTTATAGAGGAATTATATAGTATGACAAATTTTGGGGAATTTTTTTTGAAAAATATAAAAAAGAATAGTTACAGCCCAAAGGTAGCGAAATTCCTTGTCGGGTAAGTTTCGACTCGCACGAAAGACGTAACGATCTGGACACTGTCTCAGAGAGAGGCTTGGTGAAATAGGCATGTCTGTGAAGATGCGGACTACCTGCACCTAGACAAAAAGACCCTATGAAGCTTCACTGTTCCCTGAGATTGGCTTTGGACCTTTTCTACGCAACTTAGGTGGACGACGAAGAAGGCCCCCTTCCGAGGGGACCGAAAAGAAAAACATGGAATGTATTTCGTATGATCAGATAATAACTAACTCAAATAATAAAGGTTGAATTTGGTTATATTTTTTTTTTTTTTAGTTTAGGTTGGATTGAATGTTCGGAAAACTCGAAAGTAAGTCGACCTAACCAGCCTGAAAATAGGGTTACAACCCAACATAACAAATATTCGTCGTGACTTATAAGTATTTGATATTTGAGTTTTATGAAATTTTAATTATTCATGTAACATGTATCGTAGATAAGAAAATGATATCGATGGAGAAGAAAATGATATTACACTTATAACGACACACTTACCATAGCATGATGATAACCTTCTTTTAGTTGAAAAGTAAATCTAAATCAATATCATTCACGATATTGATAGAGAAGAAAATGATATTACAAAGGGTTAAACATATGATAGCCATGGCAAATTATCAATACTTCAATAGTGACTTCATTCTGTTCTTTACAATAATATACGAAGCATACCTTTTCATGGCTTCACTCTCTTCTTCCATATTTATCAAACCAACTCCACACTTTTTTAGTTCGACATTTGGGATAACAGTTTGATTGTAATTAAATTGGAGCAAGAATCGAAACTCAATCTCTTTACAGTTACGAATCTTTCTTGTCAGAGTCGTAGTTCGAGGCAAGACAAACATCCAAATGTGGTCTAACTTCTTCATCCCTGAAACATTGAATGCACCAACAATAAGATCTCCATTGTTCGAATTTGGGTCGTTTCGGTTTTTTCCAGTCACCGATGCAAAGATAGTGACGGGAACATCGAGGATGTCTTGTTTGTTGCTCGGTCCACAAATGACACAGAGTGCAAAGCGAACCATGTTGGCGTTTGGTGCATCATGATCCCACTCGACGCATATCGAAGATCCCATTTTTTTCGTTGTGAACCAATCGGGGATCTCGCTCCCGGGAACCAAAATGTTGAAGGCTCCTTTTCGGAAGAGCATCTTTTGCATCCAAGAAGTAATCAATTTATGGAGGTCTTTGTTGTCAACCCATTGGAAGCAATTAAGAAGATTCATTTCTATCATGAAATATGAATGGTCAACTTTTGAAATGTCTAGAAAATCTTTCAATGAAATGCAGCCCTTTGACATCAACCTTAAGATCCTTGGTGGTAGCTTTGGGAAATGAAGAAGCTTTTCGCACTCGTTTACGTTCAATCTTTTCAAGTTATGGAGTCGAGAAATGCTCGTAGGAAGACGAGAGAAATTATTTCGAGACAAATTCAGATTCACCAACGACACCAAACACTCGATCCCTTCCGGGACTTCCTCAAGCTTGCAATCACTCAAATTTAGCCTTGTAAGAGAGTACAAACCAGCTAGTGATGGGATCCCAAAAATGCCACTCGTTGGAGCTTTGCATAACCAAAGAAAAATCTTTCTAAAGATATTGTCTCCGTCGTCCGTTCTTCGTGCCGTTCGTCTCACGTCGAGCTCCACCGTTTCAACGTCAACCCGCTTTCGTTTTCTATTTCCAAGCTTCGAACATCCCGAAAGATTTAAGCTTTTGAGAGATGTCATCTTATCCAACGCATTTGAAATGTTGATAAGATTTTTGCAATTGGTTAAGCTCAACACTGTTAGGTGATCCAAGATGGCTATTGATGAAGGTAGGCTTGATATGGAGGTTCCATCCAAATGGAGTTCCAGTAATTTATCTGTGTTGCCCGAAAATTCTGGGATCTTCTTGAGCTTTGAACACCCAGAGAGAATCAAAACTTCAAGAGCCTTGATGTTAATTTGGGGTGGAAAATTGGTGAGATTGATGCAATCTTTCAAACTCAAAAAAGTGAGTTCTTTTGAGGTGAAAATTGTTGGATGAATATTGACCAAACTTGTGCAACCTACAAGCTCTAATCTTGTGAGATTTGGAATAGTTTCAAAGTTTGGAGTTTTGGATAACTTCTGTGAATGATTGAGTTTGATATACTTGAGCTCCTCCAAATGCTGTCAAAAGAGTAAAGATTTATATCATTTAACTAAACCTACCGCTAGCGGATATTGTTTTTTTTAGGCTTTGCCTTTCGGGCTTCTCCTCAAAGTTTTTAAAATGCGTATGTTTTGGAGAGGTTTCCACACCCTCCCTCATAAAGGGAGTTTCATTCTCCTCCTCAACCGATGTGGGATCTACAATCCACCTCCTTTCGGAGCCCAACGTTCTTACTGGCACACTGCATTGTGTCTACCCCTTTCGAGGAACAACCTCTTCGTTGACACATCGCCCGATGTCGGGCTCTGATACCATTTGTAATGGCTCAAGCCCACTACTAGCAGATATTGTTCTCTTTGAGATTTTTCTTTCGGGCTTTCCTCAAGGTTTTTAAAACGCATCTGTAGAGGTTTCCACACCTTTATAAAAGATGTTTTGTTTTCCTCTCCAACCTATGTGGAATCTCAAATTACTATATATGTAGTATGAGCTTTGGTACCTTTTCTCCATGCCAAAATTGCTTCAAATGGCTGTGGCACATGTGAAGCTTAATAAGCTTATATTCTTCTGAATTCAATACCAAACTCTCCAAGGGATATCCTTTCCACTTCAAATATCTCAACTCACTTGGAATGCAATATTCCAACACATTTTTCAGCCTCACATTGTGAAAATTAAGCAGCCTTAGTTGGTGCATTCTTGAGAACGAAATTGGAAATTCCACAACGTTTCTTGTCGACTTGAACAATATGCTTTCGACCGATGCTTCTCCAACCTAAATTCACAAAATACCAAATCAAGTTAGTGATTTTTCAATATTTTTAAGAATTTAGAAAGTCACTTCAAACAGACCGACAATATATCTTACCATGCTTTTAATATCCTTCTGGCGCCATAATCGATCTTGAATAGGTTTATGACGAACAATTTTCTGACCCATTTCTTGCAATAAATCATGCATCATCAATTTATTATGATACGAGAGAGTTAAGAGAGATTTTTGAATGAGAAGTTCAACCCTTATTTTGGCATGGAAACCACAACTATGTAGAATCTCTTCTACAAGCTCTTTTCTCTTCCCTTTGAAGAAACAAGCTATGTCTAGAAATATCTCTTTCTCCCACTCATCCAACCCATCATAACTCACTTTAAGACACTTAAAAACTTTTTCATGAATATTCCCACCTCCTTTAAGCTCTTCTATCACATACTTCCACACCTTCAAATCTTTGTTTCTTAGAGATGATCCCAATAATTTGAGGGCAAGAGGGTGGCCTCCCACAATCTTGACAATGTTCTTGGAGTGTTCTAAGCAATCTTGTTTTGGACTAGCACTCAAATTAAGGAGTTGAAGGGCTTCCTCGTTTGTAAGTTCTACCATTTTGAACATTCTTTTCACTTCGAGCTCGTTTGAAAGTAAATCTGCATTTCTTGCTGTGATGATTATTCTACTGCCATTTCCAAAAGAGTCTTTGTTTGGAATCAATCCCATGATTTGGTCTGAACAATTCACGTCATCTAGAACAAGAAGAATCTTTTTTCGAAAAACCGCTTGGTTTATCATAGCAATACCTTCTTCAACGTCTCCTATGTCTTTGTTTTCAATTGAAAACATCCTTGAAAGGAGTTGGCTTTGTAAATATGGAAGACCAGAGGTTTCAAATTTCTCTTGAACGTTGGAGACGAAGCAATGAGCTTCGAATTTGTCGCGAATTCGCTCGTAACAAACCCTAGCTAATGTCGTCTTACCAATGCCACCCATTCCATGAATTCCTATCCATATCACATCCTCATCTGAGTTCGGGTTCAAAAGAGAAGAAAGTTTGGTTAGTTTAGAATTGATTCCAACTAGTTGGTGTTCTTGAGTGACTCTCAAAGTCGGTTTGATTCTCTTCCATAGAACCTTCGTGATTTCTTCGATGACTTTTGATTCATGTGTCCTAAGTCCAAGAGAATGGATCACAAGTAAATAAGTAGTGTTATAGTAAATCATAATATACATTGATTAATAATTATGCTAATCAATAAGTGAGTATAGCTTGTTTAGTTGGATTGAAAAAATCTTTTGGACCCACCTGAAATCACACTATCATATGAACTCGCTTAAACATCATACTTGTAAACTTGGCCAACTATCGACCATGCTTAACCTTTGTTAAATTTAAAAAAAATATATATATTTATAGTAACAATATCAATTATAATTAATGAAGAAGACACCAAAAAATGGACGAAATTGTTTGTTACCAAGGTTCCAAAAGCCAAGCCTTGAGGTTGGCGAGCTTTGTAAGAAGTTGCCTCCATTTCTGGATGTTGGGATTATGTTCTCCAAATCTGATTTCATGTTTAGCAAAAGCTTCAGCAAATGTTCCTGTCTGTTTCCGAACATGAGAAGGATCCACTTTATAAAAGATTGGCAAAACGGTCATCCCAAGCCGGTGGTGGCATTCAAAGATCTTACTCAGCTCCTCAAGGCACCACCTAGAAGAAGCGTAGTTTTCTGAAACCACAACGAGCGCGATTCTGGACGCTTCAATGGCGGCCGACAGATCGGTGGAAATGTCGGCACCTTCTTCGATCTCGTCTTCGTCTCTGAAGGTGGAGATTCCTTTGTGTATTAAGGCGTTGTAGAGACGGTCTGTGAAGCCAAAACGGGTGTCTTCGCCTCTGAAGCTCAAGAACACATTGAATTTCCATTTACCAGTTGAAGAACCAGAAGAAAGCATCATGGGTTTGGTCTGATCTGATCTGAACAGCCTTCAAACCAAATGTGTGGTGTGTGAGACTTCTATCTAAAGGGCCTTTAATAATTCAACTCGCTTTCCCTTCCCTACTTGTCCTTGTTTCATTTATGAGGAAAGTATTAAAAGAGCAATGACCGATACTACTACCCTAAAGTCTACCAAAAATAAATACACCTACCTTATTCAAGTTCCACGGTCTTTAATACAATATCGTCGTCAAACGTACAAGGATGTCTTGTCTTTACTTGAAATATAAAAGTAAAACATGACTGGAGTATTTTAAGAAATACTCAATAACTTACTCCACTGTTGGGGTTACAGAATGCACACATATAATATAAATGAGACTTATCGTTTAAAACGTATTCTCTTAGGCGACTTTCCAATTTGGGTCATCAAATGTGTACTTACTATTCTACACACGACCTAGACGTGCGAATATGGACCCAAAAGGCGGTTTGTACACCTCCTGGGCCTCATACTGGTCGGGCTAGCATCTTTGACACCAGATCATTGATTCTCCAAAAAGAGATCCTAGATTAACCAAGATTTTAGATCAACTTACGGCAAAACCAACAGACGGTTTCTCTAAATCATCTAATGGTGGAAGAGCTAAAAAAATGAGATATTAATCGAAGCACATAACTCCCCGTTTTCTATGTATTCAGGTGACAATAAGATGTATCAGGATTTGAAAGAACGGCATGATGGACATATAACATAATTTGTAAGTAAGTGTCTTATTTGTTGGTAGATCAAGGCATCTAGATAAAGAATGGGAGGAGTAATGCAACCCTTAAGCCTGACAAAATGGAAATGGGAGAATATAGTTATGGATTTATAGTAGGACTACCCATTCCAGGAATATACTGTGATATGAGTAATTATAGACAGGTTGACCAAGTCAGCACATTTCCTATTCTGTAAAACCACCTTTAGGACAATAGGGTTCAATTATATATGAGGAAAATAGTTAGGCTGCATGGAATTCTAACATGTAGTGGTTGTAGCATTTGGAACCCAGAAATAGTTAGAATTTCGAATATACATTAAATTTCGAATATACATTAAGGCACTGTATAGATGTGTAGTGGTTGTAGCCGTTCAAAGGAAGTGTCAGCCTCGTACTATAAACATTGAATACGGAAGACTTCATTTTTAAATTCCATAAAACATAACCTTTATCTTAAAACACAGTCATGGACTTACGTGTTTCGAAAACATCTTTAAAACGACACACCAAAAGACTAAATAAAAATAAATAAGCGTTTAAGTTAAAAACATCATATTCTAGCTTAAGTCTAAGAAAATAAATACCACTATCCTATGCATGTGCCATGGTCTCGAGTTGCGATGTCGTCGTCAGCTGTATAGGAATGCCTTGCCTTAACCTGAAAAATGTAGTATCACATGACTTGAGTATATAAAGAAATACTCTGTAAGACCCCACTATTGGGGTTAAATGCAACAATCACATGCAAATGAGATGATGGGACCTATCTTTCAATATGTCTTCCTACGGTGCTGTTCTAACGAGTAAATTTGGACGTGTACCATATACTCTACACACAGCCCATACATGCGAGTATGGGCTCACCAGTCAGTTTGCACACTGTTGGGCCACTTTCCTTGTCCGGCGAGCATACTCTGGAAGCTCCTTAGGCCGGACACCCGTTAGAACTAGTCACCGTCACGGCAACGCTATGCAAACATAACGATTGTTGTCCTGCTATTGGATGTACGTGTCCGTACCCTCGTGATGAAATAGGGGTATCCCCCAAATGCATGAGCACACATAATGCATGAGGTCCCAAATATTTCTACTTTTATCATTAATGAATATAACCGTGCTATCATCTTTCATGCTTAACATGTCATTTCTCATTTTCAGTCTACATATCATACATAATCCTAACGGGGTTACATTTCATTTCATTTGTCGTGATATCATGTCATTCATAACATGCTGTATACATACAATTTAGAAAACATAACATAACACTCCATACTTTTAACATGTCATTTCATAACGTGCAATCATACAACAATTACCTCAATGGTTATGTTTTACCTTGCATGGAATGTGAATGTAAATGATGTATTGATGATGTTTTAATTTACTGAAGTTGTTACTGTGAATGAGTAGCTATAGTTTTAGTAAGCTACTAAATGTTAGTGTATGCGTGAAAATGATTTTGCTAAGCAAGATCATATGTTTTAGTTAGATGTCTCAAACATAGATAAACTACACAGAGTTATGACCATAGAGTGGGAAGGAAGGTACCGTATACTAAAGAGTAAGTAGTTTCATATGAAATAAAAATGACTCAGGAAGCTTGATAGATGTAAATAATTTATAGTATACTATAAATATTAAAAGTGGTAATATCGAAATAAAATTTTGTCACTATGAATTATGTAAATATGAAATTAAAGCATCGGTATAAAAAAAACAAAAAGTAAGTGATTTGGGCTTACCATTTGGAAAAAAAAAAATTGAGTTAAGATCATAAAAGTTTAAATCATTGTATACTTAAATTGATTGGTGAATGACATAATTGTCTTTAATGGTAGCGGAGCTTTGTAAGCAGTGAGATGTAGAAAACTTTCCTGCCTTAATACGAATTGAAAAAAAAAATTTGGATGAGACGTTACGGTTAAAATTTTTGAGGAGAGGGACTACAGTTTGAGGTTGTCAAGATACCTTAAATTTAAGAAACCAGGATTTAAAATGGACTTGAGCAAGGGATACACGAGGATTGCAGAGGGAGGACATTGTCTCTAAATCAACTAGAAGGTTGGGGTAATCCTAGTTATTGTAATAAGAAGAATTTGATTAGGTCAAAATAGTTAGAGTAATTTTAGGTATTTAGTTTAAATATTTTACAAGATTTGTTTACAATATTTGTTTCTCAAATTTGTGGTTAGTTTCTATTTATGATTATTTGTAAAATTTGTAAAGCTATAACAACCAAATCGTATATCCAGAAATCTTTCTCATTATTACAGAGGATCCTAAAAAAAAAGAATTTGTATCGAATCCAGTATATACTTCGCCTTTCTTGTCTTAAAACTTTGGCTCGTAAACACAACAAAAGTACTGTACGCGTTCTTTTTAAAAGGTTAAATTCGATTTCTTTATGGAGCAAGAACAGGTTCTTTCTTTGATCTTCCCAAGAGCTTCTTTTACTTTACAGAGGGTATATAGGGGGAAAATTTGGTATTTG
>NW_019272079.1:550538-552169 GCF_002738345.1 Cucurbita maxima | reverse complement strand
CGTATATCCAGAAATCTTTCTCATTATTACAGAGGATCCTAAAAAAAAAGAATTTGTATCGAATCCAGTATATACTTCGCCTTTCTTGTCTTAAAACTTTGGCTCGTAAACACAACAAAAGTACTGTACGCGTTCTTTTTAAAAGGTTAAATTCGATTTCTTTATGGAGCAAGAACAGGTTCTTTCTTTGATCTTCCCAAGAGCTTCTTTTACTTTACAGAGGGTATATAGGGGGAAAATTTGGTATTTGTTCAAACTTTAATTGTTTATGTTTCTGGCTTAGTTAGTTTACTTTAATTGTTTATGTTTCTGGCTTAGTTAGTTTACTTTAATTGTTTATGTTTCTGGCTTAGTTATGTCAAAACCTAACGATTGGTATCAGAGCCGAAATTTTTGAGTGATCAAATAAAGAGAGTATGAGTGAAGATAAAACTTTAGTGAAGATCCCTTACTTCGATGGTCACTATGATCATTGGAGTGAGCGGATGGAAAATTTGATTAGAGCAAAGGGTCTATGGAGTGTGGTAGAGATTGGTTTCTCAAAACAAGAGGAAGGAATAATGCTGACTGGGGCACAAAAGGGTCACCTTGATGATGCTAGACTCAAAGATCACCAAGTGAAGCATTACCTCTTCCAAGCAATTGATCGTACTGTCTTTGGAAAAATCTTGGATCGTCGCACAACCAAGATTGTTTGGGATTCAATGAAGCAAAAATTTGGTGGACACCAAAAAGTGAAGAAATCTCTTCTTAATGCATTAAGGAGAGAATTTGAGATCCTATAGATGAAGAAGGATGAAAGTATCACAGATTATTTTGCAAGAGTGATGATAATCTCCAAGATGAGAAGCAATGGAGAAGATATGCTAGACAATAAAATTGTAGAAAAAATTATGCGTACCATGACTGAAAAATTTACTTATGTTGTATTATCCATTGAGGAATCCAAAGATACTGATAACGTGTCCATTAATGAATTACAAAGTTCATTAGTGGTACATGAACAAAAATTTCGAAGATCCAGCATTAATGGAGAGGAGCGAGTTCTAAAAGTCGAAAGACGAACGAAAATAAGTAATAGAGGAAGAGGAACTTACAGGGGCAGAGGACGCGGAAGAGGAAGATCAGCTTTGAACAAAGCAACTGTTTCATCTTATAGGTGTCATGACTTAGGTCATTTTCAATATAAATGTCCAAAGATGAATAAGGAATTGAATTATGCAGAGCTGGAAGAAGAGAATGAAATGTTGTTAATGGCTCATATGGAAAGACATAAGCAAAAAGGAGCGATGCTTGGTTCTTAGATTCTGGTTGCTCAAATCATATGGGTGTAAGTGAAGGTATGTTTTCAAGCATAGACAAGACATTTTCCCACATTGTCGAACTTGGAAATAATACAAGTATGAAAGTTATAGGGAAGGGTACAGTGAAATTAACTTTGCATGGTGTTCGTTGCACTGTTAGTAATGTGTATTGGGTACCTGAGCTCAAAAATAATCTCTGGAGTGTTGGACAACTACAAGAAAAAGGAGTAGTAGTGTTATTTAAAGATGATGTATGTAGCATTTATCATCCACAAAAAGGAAAAATATCAGAGTCAATTATGAATGCAAATCGGCTGTTTATTTTGC
>NW_019272079.1:515876-549250 GCF_002738345.1 Cucurbita maxima | reverse complement strand
TTTCTTTGATCTTCCCAAGAGCTTCTTTTACTTTACAGAGGGTATATAGGGGGAAAATTTGGTATTTGTTCAAACTTTAATTGTTTATGTTTCTGGCTTAGTTAGTTTACTTTAATTGTTTATGTTTCTGGCTTAGTTAGTTTACTTTAATTGTTTATGTTTCTGGCTTAGTTATGTCAAAACCTAACGATTGGTATCAGAGCCGAAATTTTTGAGTGATCAAATAAAGAGAGTATGAGTGAAGATAAAACTTTAGTGAAGATCCCTTACTTCGATGGTCACTATGATCATTGGAGTGAGCGGATGGAAAATTTGATTAGAGCAAAGGGTCTATGGAGTGTGGTAGAGATTGGTTTCTCAAAACAAGAGGAAGGAATAATGCTGACTGGGGCACAAAAGGGTCACCTTGATGATGCTAGACTCAAAGATCACCAAGTGAAGCATTACCTCTTCCAAGCAATTGATCGTACTGTCTTTGGAAAAATCTTGGATCGTCGCACAACCAAGATTGTTTGGGATTCAATGAAGCAAAAATTTGGTGGACACCAAAAAGTGAAGAAATCTCTTCTTAATGCATTAAGGAGAGAATTTGAGATCCTATAGATGAAGAAGGATGAAAGTATCACAGATTATTTTGCAAGAGTGATGATAATCTCCAAGATGAGAAGCAATGGAGAAGATATGCTAGACAATAAAATTGTAGAAAAAATTATGCGTACCATGACTGAAAAATTTACTTATGTTGTATTATCCATTGAGGAATCCAAAGATACTGATAACGTGTCCATTAATGAATTACAAAGTTCATTAGTGGTACATGAACAAAAATTTCGAAGATCCAGCATTAATGGAGAGGAGCGAGTTCTAAAAGTCGAAAGACGAACGAAAATAAGTAATAGAGGAAGAGGAACTTACAGGGGCAGAGGACGCGGAAGAGGAAGATCAGCTTTGAACAAAGCAACTGTTTCATCTTATAGGTGTCATGACTTAGGTCATTTTCAATATAAATGTCCAAAGATGAATAAGGAATTGAATTATGCAGAGCTGGAAGAAGAGAATGAAATGTTGTTAATGGCTCATATGGAAAGACATAAGCAAAAAGGAGCGATGCTTGGTTCTTAGATTCTGGTTGCTCAAATCATATGGGTGTAAGTGAAGGTATGTTTTCAAGCATAGACAAGACATTTTCCCACATTGTCGAACTTGGAAATAATACAAGTATGAAAGTTATAGGGAAGGGTACAGTGAAATTAACTTTGCATGGTGTTCGTTGCACTGTTAGTAATGTGTATTGGGTACCTGAGCTCAAAAATAATCTCTGGAGTGTTGGACAACTACAAGAAAAAGGAGTAGTAGTGTTATTTAAAGATGATGTATGTAGCATTTATCATCCACAAAAAGGAAAAATATCAGAGTCAATTATGAATGCAAATCGGCTGTTTATTTTGCATACTGAAGCCTCTACCACAACAAATGAAGAAAGATGCCTCCAAGTTTCAAATACGGATCAGTCAACACTTTGGCACCATCGTTATGGTCATCTCGGCTACAAAGGCTTGTGCACCTTGAAACACAAAAACATGGTGAAAGGTCTGCCGCAAATTGTAGCTCCAAACACCACCTGTGAGGCATGTATGAAAGGCAAGCAACATCGGACTCGATTTCCAAAAATGGGTAAATGGAGAGCAACAAAAAAATTGGACTGGGGGAAAATATTAAAATTGATAAGAACACAGCCGAAGGAGGAGAAATCACAGAGGAAACGGCTGAGCCGGTTGCTAAAACAATTGAAATAGTTGCTGAAAATGAAGAAGGGGAAATCACAGAAGAAACGACTCAATCGGTTGCTGAAACAATTGAACCAGTTGTTGAAAATAATTTTTCAGTAACTGTTGCACCAGATTTGACAATAAGGGAGGGGAGAAATTGACATACACTTATATGGTTAGCAGATTATAATTCTCGTGAAGACTTATCTAAAGAGGATGAAGAAAATATGGCATACTTCATGATTTAAGATCCTGTGAATTTTGAGGAAGCTATCAAAAGACCAAAATGGAGATTGGCTATGGACGAAGAAATCAAATCCATTGAAAAAAAATCAAACATGGAGTTTGGTGGTTGTATTGGCTGGAGAAAATAAGAGTGAAATGGATTTATAAAATGAGTCTGGAGAAGTTGATAAATGCAAAGTAAGATTGGTTGTAAAAGGCTACACACAAGAGCATGGAATCGATTATATGGAATTGTACGGACCTGTGGCCAGAATGGATACTGTGAGAATGATCATTGCTTTTGTCGCCCAAAAAGGTTGGAAACTCTATCAGTTAGATGTCAAATCAGCTTTTTTATATGACGAGTTAAAAGAAGATATTTTTATTGAACAACCAAAAGACTATGAGAAAAAGGAAAGTGAGGAGATGGCATACAAGCTCCAAAAGGCTCTCTACGGATTAAAACAAGCACCTAGAACCTGGTTTAGTCGAATAGAATCCTACTTCATCAAGGAAGGATTCAAAAGCAGTTTCAGTGAGTAGACACTCTTCATCAAGAGGAAGGGAGGTAAAATCTTATTGTAAGCATTTATGTTGATGATCTTTTATTTAGTGGAGACGACGAAGAATTATTGGAGAAGTTTAAACGTTCCATGAAGAAAGAGTTTGATATGACTGACTTAGGTCAGATGAAATTTTTTCTTGGAATAGAGGTAATACAAAGATTAATGGTATTTTTATATGTCAAAGAAAATATGCTGATGAAGTTTTAAATCGATTGGGCATAGAGAATTACAATTCTGTTTGTAATTCCATTGTTCCGGGACAAAAAATTGGCAAAGATGAAAATGGTGCAAAAGTAGATGTAATAAACAAATAGTGGGAAGTTTGATGTATCTCACAACTACTCGTTCTGATCTCATGTTTGTTGTAAGTTTAATTAGTCGTTTTCTGGCATGTCCAACTCAACATTTTGCAACAGTTAAGAGGATTTTAAGGTACTTAAGATAAGGTAGATTATGGTGTATTTTATTGAAAGGGAGGGAGTTAGTGATTTAATTGAATTTACTCATACTGACTATGCCAGAGACATGGAAGATAGCAAGAGTATTTTCGGCTATGTGTTTATGATGAGTGGAGGAGTAGTAGCTTGGCCTTCTCATAAGCCGCCTATAGTCACCTTATCAACCATAGAAGTTGAGTTTGTTGCTGCTAGTGTCTGTGCATGTCAAGTTGTTTGGATGAGGAGGATACTCAAAGAGATTGATCACTCTTAAATAGAAGGAACAAAGCTAATGTGTGATAGTACTTCAACTATTAAGCTATCCAAAAATTCAGTTCTACATGGACGTTCCAAACACATAAGAGTAAGATTTCACTTTCTTAGAGATCTTACAAAAGAAGGAACTATTAATTTATTATTTTGTGGTATCAGAAATAACTTGTTGATTTGTTGACAAACCCTCTAAAATTAGAAGCATTTCGAAAGTTGCTTGAAGAACTTGGTGTGCAGAGTTTTTCTACTTAAACTAATTCTTGGGGAGGGATTGTTAGAAGAATTTGATTAGCTCAAAATAATTAGAGAGTATTTTTTGGTATTTAGTTTAAATATTTTGGAACGTCGGTTTATCGTTATTTGGAAAGCTATAAAATCAAGTTGAGTATTCAATGATATCAGTACTAAAAACTTCAATTGTTTATGTTTCTAGCTTAGTTACATCAAAACCTAACACTTATGATACACGAATGCACTCCAAGAAGTTCAACGTAAACAAATTGTTGTAGAAAATTATCGATGAATTTTTTCTAGCAATGTCAACCTGGTTAAAAGGTATTACCGTAGTTAAGCTATCTGTCATTTTAAGTTTGATTTTTAAGTATCACAAGTTGTTTGGTTAAAAATAGTTTTTTTAATTATTAAATATATAGAGAACAAACCATTTTTATTGGAAATATTCCTCTAATGAATTTCTTGGAAACTTCTATAGTAAATGGACTATAAAGAATTGGGATCAGTCAGATATTGCAAAATCCGTTATCTATTACCAATTAGAATTGGACCATAAAGAAATTTCGGTCTATACCGACACCATAATATCTGATTGGAGAGGAAGATTAGAATTAGAGATTGATCGAAAAACAAAGATACGAGCTCGTGTGAGTACGGAACAAAAAATATCTATTCTAGTTCTATTATCAGCTATGGTTCAAATCTAAGAGAAATTCTCGAGAATGTTTGCTACCCTAAATTTTTTTGTCTTTCCTGAATGATAAAGAGAGTCATTTTGGAGTATTATCAACAATTTTCTTATGTAAGCAGAGATCAGATATTTTAAAAGGAGATTTTGAGGATGTATGGACAAAAAGGTCAATTATGGAACCTTTAGAAAAGTTTAGAGAATTTGATTTAGAGAACAATGCAAGAAATTAGTAAAACTATTGATCGTGTAATCATCATGAAAAAAAAAATAGTGAGGATTTTGGAATTAAGATTGAGTAAGTTTGCCAACCTTATTGTTCAAATGAACATTTATTTAAATGAAGCGCCTCAGCCACAAACCTACTAGATGAATAATTATGTTGCACATGAAATTTTAGGAAAATGCTCATTATGATATGATAATGTTATGTACAAAATTTGATGACCAAGTATAGATGTAAAATGATAACGGGCTAAACCAAGTATAGATGTAAAATGACTAAAATGCCCCTGTAATTATGTACTGAGGAGCCGTATGTCATGGTGTAAAGGGATTGCACAAAGTTACAAGGCCATTGGAATATGTTGATGAATTAAACAAAGATTTGGGGTGGCAAATGACCAAAAGACCCTTATGAAAATTATATGACGTTTTCAAGATCCTAGAAGACTCAAAATATTAGGAAAATTTATATAAGACTCATGTACAATATTAAGAGTAAGTATGAAGATTTTAGGGAATTAAAACAATTTTGGAGTATGAATCAAAATTTAAAATAGGTAACTATCACTCGAGACACTTTAACAGAAATTAAAGTTACTTCCATTCCTCTCATTAGACCATCTGTAGCATTCATAGCTCTCTAACCCGATGATTTCCTAATAATTGCTATTGCTGTACTTCACAAGTCACATTAATTTCTTGACCGGCAGTAAGTATCCTGACCTTTCACTATCAAAGCGTTGTAAATATTAGGCATCCCGGGGGAAAAATACCAAGTGATAGGCTGACGAAAGTTTTATGCATGCAAAAAAAGTTTCATGACTCATACGGACTAGGGTATAGTTGTTAATAAACAACTCTTAGAAGAAGGACTCGAGTTATTCCAAGATTAAAACACTTTCGGGGAATAATAATAATTATATAAAATAATCGTTAATAAAATCATAATAATAAATAAATTAACAAAAAAATGATTACTTAAAAAAACGAAAAATCTTATTCACTCCTCTCCACCAACCTCCCATCCCGACCCCATTATCTCTCTTCAACGAATAACCTAGAATTTCAGATAGTTTCTTATAAAAGATTTTGGTATGTTTTTATGGTGAATTCGGAAATTAAGTTAGAATCAGATTTTCTTTTCCTTTATCCAATATTTTACGAGATCAAGTAATAATCCGATTTCATTTTTCCAATCCAATTAATTATATTTTTGATAGTTATAGGAAATAAGTTAGAATTTGGCCGTTCTAGCAAATTTGTAAGATGAGCGGTCAAACAATTAATTAAAATTGGCTAAGAGAGTGAATATCTGTTTACTGAAAATAATTATAGAGAGGGAAGATTGAGAAAAGATTTGGTGAACATAATTTAAAAATAAAAACCGAAATATCAAATGGCAAGAAACTCCATTAAATTTTATCTCCTAACACTATATCGCCTACAACAGTAATAATAGAAAATAAGATATGAAAATAGTATTCAAAGCGAGAAAAGTATTCAAAGTACATTAAAATAAAACCGAGAAAAGTATTCAAAGCGTAATGACCGACGCTATCTTAAAGACAACAAAAAATAAATACAACTATCCTAGGTAGGTTTCATGATTTTTAATGCATTGTCGTCATCAACCGTACAAGGGTGTCTTGTCTTTACCTGAAATATAAAAGTAGTACATGACTTGAGTATTTTAAGAAATACTCAGTAATTGACCCCACTATTGGGATTACGGAATGCACACATATAGTATGAATGAGACTTATCATTTAAAATCGTATTCTCTTAGGTGACTTTTCGATTTGAGTCATCGGATGTGTATTTACTATTCTACACACGGCCTAGACGTGCGAATATGGACCCAAAATGCGGTTTGTACACCTCCTGGGCCTCGTACTGGTCGGGCTAGCGTCTCTGACACTAGATCATTGATTCTCCAAAAGGAGATCCTAGATTAACCAAGATTTTAGATCAACTTACGGCAAAACCAACAGACGGTTTCTCTAAATCATCTAATGGTGGATTATTATGCCAAAGGCGATTATGCGTGCCAGCGATGAAAGAGCTAAAAAATGAGATATTAATCGAAGCATATAACTCCCCGTTTGCTATGTATTTAGGTGACAATAAGATGTATCAGGATTTGAAAAAACATTTTTTGTGGTGTAGCATGAAGGACATAACATAATTTAAGTAGTAATGCAACCCTTAAGCACGACAGAGTGAACACCGGAGAATATAGTTATGAATTTTATAGTAGGACTACTCACGATATTGAAGGGATATGAGTAATTGTAGACAGGTTGATCAAGTCAGCACATTTCCTATCACGTACATCCACCTTTACAATGGACAATAGGGTATAATCACGAGCAGATTTCTAACCGTCTCCTACTTGCACTAGAGAAGATAAATATGTCTCGTAATCCTACGTGTTATAGGTGACCCTCAAACACTTTAGCCTAGAGAATCTTTTTATACATATCAAAGGATTGTCATTCCAAGCCATCTTAGTCACTATCATAATGTTTTCTCTCTCGATATGATTCCCTGTACACGGATCTTTTCCTTAATATTAGTGTTTGCACCATTCTAAGTCACAATGTAAACATTTTTAGATTTTAAAGGAACTACTAAACTATTCATGGACCCAATTCAATTCAGTGGGATCTTTCATTCACATTTTTTTCCATCAAGAAAGTTTTATAAAACTCTTAGACTCCCGAATTTGGAGTATCCTACTTTCACGCAATTCACAGGGTTCAACAAGCAATCGATATTTCACGATCAAGGGTGTAGTACTATTTGTAGTAGCGGTCAGTTCTTTTGTTGCTTCCGAAGTAAAAAAAAAAAAAACATTTAACTTGTATACGATACTTGTAAAATTAATTTAAATATCAGTTCTCTAAATCTATATAAGAATAGTGTATCACGTAAATATCAAATATTTATCTCCATACATAAAATTAAAATTTCTCATTAGTCATAGACCTAAAATATGAGAAAAATACACTAAGAATTAAGATTTTATTTTTCTCCACGAGACTATTGTAATTTATTCAAAATCATAGGTTTTAATACTTCTATCAAACCTTCTATTCATAAATCGAATGGTTAAATTCATTTTAAAAAAAATGTACTTTTTGTAACGACCCAAAATTTTCTATTTAATTTAAGGTCGCTACTGTATACATATCATAAACATGAATGCGGAAATACTCTATTTAAACTTTCATAAAACATAACTCTCAACTTAAAACATAGTCATGCACTTACGTGTTTTGAAAATACCTTTAAAACGACACAACAAAAGACTAAATAAAATAAATAAACGTTAAATTAAAAATATTCTATTCTAGCCTAAGATTAAGAAAATAAATGCGACTATCCTATGCATGTGTCATGGTGTCGAGTTGCGATGTCGTCGTTAGCCGTACAGGAATCCCTTGCCTTAACTTGAAATAGAGGTAGCACGTGACTTGAGTATTTTAAGAAATACTCAGTAAGTGACCCCACTATTGGGGTTAAATGCAAAAACATGCGAATGCAATGACGAGACCTATCATATCAATCTATTTTTCCTACAATACTATCTTAATGGGCAGCTTGGATATGTACCATATACTCTACACACAGCCCATACGTACGAGTATGGGCTCACCAGATAGTTTGCACACCGCTGGGCCACTTTTCTTGTCGGACGAGCCTGCTCTGATAGCCCTCCTTTTGTTGACACCCATTAGAATTAGTAACCGTCACGGCATTATTATGTAAAACATAATGATATTTCGCCTGCCTAGTGGATGTACGCGTCCGTACCCTCGTGACGGAATAGGGGTATCCTCCAATGCATGAGCACACATAATGCATGAAGTCCCAACATTTCAATTTTCATTATCATTTAATACAACCCCACTAGTGTACATATCATATCGTTTTTTGTATCATTTCACATATCGTTCATCATTCATATCATATCATATTGTTTCTCATTCTTCAATTCTCATATCATATATAATTCTAACGGGGTTATATTTCATGCTATTTATCGTGATTTCATGTCATTCATATTATGTTGTATACACACAATTTAGGAGACAACACAACGGTCCAAACTTTTAACATAACATTTCATCATATACATATCATACCATAACATATTGCATCACAATATATAATCTCATAAACATGTCAATTTATCACATATCTCGTACCATAATATATTTCATATCATTTTCATACCATATAACAACAAAATATATATATATATCTGTCATTCACATGTCGTATCATAATCATATCATATCGTAAACACTTCGTGGTCGTATCATTCCTTAATTTATCATAGTCTTAACGTTCTTATACCTATCACAGTCATGTCGTTGCATAATGTGCCTTAGTTATATCATCACAGGAATGTATCCTAATGTTATAGTTCTATCAATCTATCACACACCTATCCCTTTCTACCCATAACTTAACTCTGTTCTTTTATCAATCTCTCATATCCATAGCACTTCGGTACATAACTTAACCTTAATATTTCATGAACGTACCTCACTCCTATCATTACATTTCCTTTGTTCCAAAAAGCTCTCTCTCCTCAAGTTTTTCCTTTGACTCTGGTACTTGTTTTGACATAATATAATTCCGATCGTCGGTCAAATTCTCGTCGGTCAACCCAACAAAGCATACTGTTTCATGACCTCACTCTCTTCTTCCATATTTATCAAACCAACTCCACACTTTTTTATTTTGATACTTTTTGTAAATGTGGATGAGAAATGAAACTCAATTTCTTTACCTTTACTGTTGTGAATCTTTCTCATAATCTTTTGAGGCACAGTAAACATCCAAATGTGGTCTAACTTAATCCCTAAAAAAGAGAAGAAACCAACTCCAAGATCTTCTTTGTATGGGTCCTTACTGTCTGCTACAGTCACACATGTAAAAATTCTCCAGCAAAAATGGGTGGTGCCGTTGTTGCTTGGTCCAAAAACGACACAGAGCGCAAAGCAACCCGTGTTCGCATTTGGTGCGTCATTGTCCCACTTGACGCATATCGAAGATCCTATTTTTGTGGTCGTGAACCAATCTGGAATCTCGCTCCCAGGAACTATGATGCTGAATTTTCGTTTTCCGAAGAACATCTTGTGCATCAAAGAAATGATCAATTCATGGAACCATTTGTTGTCAGTCCTTTGGAAACAGTTCTGAAGATTCACCCTTAAGATCGGAACTGAATGGTCAAGTTTTGAAAGGTTTAGAAAATCTTTCAATGAAATGCAGCCCTTTGACAAAACCCTTAAGATCCTTGGCGGTAGCTCTGGGAAATGAAGAAGCTTTTCACATTGGTTTATGTTCAATCCTCTCAACTTATGGAGTCGAGAAATGGTTGTTGGAAGACGAGAGAAGTTATTGCCAGACAAATTCAGATATTCCAACGACACCAAACACTCAATCCCTTCTGGGACTTCCTCAAGCTTGCAATCACTCATATTTAGGCTTGTAAGAGAGTTCAACCCCGCCAGTGATGGAATCCCAGAAATGCCACTTCTTGGAGCTTTGCATAACCAAAGCAAAATCTTTCTAAACATATTGTCTCCATCGTCCGTTCTTCGTGTGGTTTGTCTCACGTCGAGCTCCACCGTTTCGACGTCGCCCCGCTTTCGTTTTCTATTTCCGAGCTTTGAACATCCCCAAAGATCTAATATTCCAACAGATGTCATCTTATCCAAGGAATTTGAAATGTTGATAAGATTTTTGCAATTGCTTAGGCTCAACCATGTTAGATGATCCATGCTTGCTATTGATGAAGGTAGGCTTGATATAGAGGTGCCATCCAAATTGAGTTTCAGTAATCTATTTGTGTTGCCTGAAAATTCTGGGATCTTCTTCACCTTTGAACACCCAGAGAGAATCAAAACTTCAAGAGCCTTGATGTTAATTTGGGGTGGAAGATTGGTGAGATTGATGCAATCTTTCAGACTCAAAAAAGTGAGTTTTTCTGCACTGAAAATTGTTGGATGAATATTGACCAAACTTGTGCAACCTACAAGCTCTAATCTTGTGAGATTTGGAATAGTTTCAAAGTTTGGAGTTTTGGACAACTTCTGAGAATGGTTGAGTTTGATATACTTCAGCTTCTCCAAATGCTGTCAAAGAGTAAAGATTGATATCAATTTAACACAAGAACAACATTTATGAGTACACATATAGTATGAGATTGGTACCTTTTCTCCATGCCAAAATTGCTTCAAATGGCTGTGGCACATGTGAAGCTTAATAAGCTTATATTCTTCTGAATTCAATACCAAACTCTCCAAGGGATATCCTTTCCACTTCAAATATCTCAACTCACTTGGAATGCAATATTCCAACACATTTTTCAGCCTCACATTGTGAAAATTAAGCAGCCTTAGTTGGTGCATTCTTGAGAACGAAATTGGAAATTCCACAACGTTTCTTGTCGACTTGAACAATATGCTTTCGACCGATGCTTCTCCAACCTAAATTCACAAAATACCAAATCAAGTTAATGATTTTTCAATGTTTTTAAGAATTTAGAAAGTCACTCCAAACAGACCGACAATATATCTTACCATGCTTTTAATATCCTTCTGGCGCCATAGTCGATCTTGAATAGGTTTATGACGAACAATTTTTCGACCCATTTCTTGCAATAAATCATGCATCCTCAATTTATTGTTGTAAGAAAGAGTTAAGAGAGATTTTTTAATGAGACGATCAACCCTTGTTTTAGCATGGAAACCACAATCATGTAAAATCTCTTCTGCAAGCTCTTTTCTCTTCCCCTTGAAGAAGCAAGCAACGTCGATAAATATCTCTTTCTCCCACTCATCCAATCCATCATAACTCACTTTAAGACACTTAAAAACTTTGTCATGAATATTCCCACCTCCTTGAAGCTCTTCTATCACATACTCCCACACACTCAAATCTTTGTTTCTTAGAGATGATCCCAATAATTTGAGTGCAAGAGGGTGGCCTCCCACAATCTTGACAATGTTCTTGGAGTGTTCTAAGCAATTTGGTTTTAGACTTGCACTCAAATTAAGGAGTTCAAGGGCTTCTTCGTTGGTAAGTTCTTCCAATTCAAACATTCTTTTCACTTCGAACTCGTTTGAAAGTAAATCTGCATTTCTTGTTGTGATTATAATTCTACTACCATTTCTAAAAGAGTCTTTGTTTGGAATCAATCCCATGATTTGGTCTGAACAATTCACATTATCTAAGACAAGAAGAATCTTTTTTTGAAAAACCGCTTGGTTTATCATAGCAATACCTTCTTCAACATCTTTGTTGTTGTTTTCAATTGAAAACATCCTTGAAAGGAGTTGACTTTGTAAATATGGAAGACCATTGGTTTCAAAGTTCTCTTGAATATTGGAGATGAAGCAATGAGCTTCAAATTCGTCGCAAATTCGCTCGTAACAAACCCTAGCTAATGTCGTCTTACCAATGCCACCCATTCCATGAATTCCTACCCATATCACATCCTCATCCGAGTTCGGGTTCAAAAGAGAAGAAAGTTTGGTTAGTTTAGAATTGATTCCAACTAGTTGGTGTTCTTGAGTGACTTTCAAGGTCGGTTTAATTCTCTTCCATAGAACCGTCGTGATTTCTTCGATGAATTCTGATTCATATGTCCTAATCCCAAGAGAATGGAGCACAAGTACATAAGTAGGGTTATAGTAAATCATAATATACATTGATAGTAATTATACTTATCCTTACAATATCAATTATAATAAATGAAGAAGACACCAAATAATGGATGAAATTGTTTGTTACCAAGGTTCCAAAAGCCAAGCCTTGAGGTTGGCGAGGTTGGTAAGAAGTTCCCTCCATTTTTGGATGTTGGGGTTATGCTCTCCAAATCTGAGTTGATGTTTAGCAAAAGCTTCAGCAAATGTTCCTGTCTGGTTCCGAACATGAGAAGGATCCACTTTATAAAAGATTGGCAAAATGGTCATCCCAAGCCGGTGATGGCACTCAAAGATCTTATCCAGCTCCTCAAGACACCACCTTGACGAAGCGTAGTTTTCTGAAACGATAACGAGCGCAATTCTGGACGCTTCAATGGCGGCGGAGAGATCGGAAGAAATGTCTGTGCCTTCTTCGATCCCGTCTTTGTCTCTGAAGGTGGAGATTCCTTTGTGTATTAAGGCGTTGTAGAGACGGTCTGTGAAGCCAAAACGGGTGTCTTCGCCTCTGAAGCTCAAGAACACATAGAATTTCCATTTACCAGTTGAAGAAGAAGAAGAAGAAGAAGAAAGCATCATGGGTTTGGTCTGATCTAAACAGCCTTCAACTCGCTTTCCCTTCCCTACTAATCCTTCTTTCATTTATGTGGAAAAAAGATCAAGTAGACGACTTATAAGAACTAGGTAGGTTCCATGATCTTTAATGCAGTGTGGTTGTCAACCGTACAAAGGTGTCCTGCCTTCACCTAAATATGCAAGAGTAGCATGTGTGTTAAGAATGATGCTTTGATACCATGTTAAGAATGAGGAACAAAAGTGCGATCGAAATTCCAATATTCATTTAAGGTTAAAAATATTTAAATAGGATAATAGATACCAACTAAAACAAAATATTCAACTAACCATAAGATAAAATATATCAAATATACTATTAACCAAACTCTTGAAAATAAGTAAAAAATTCATAATGGATTATAACTATATAAAAATATATTCCAATAATGTGAATCCACCGTTGAGGTTAGGGAATGCCCGCATACAATATGAATAAGACCCATCATTTAAAATCGTATTCGCTTAGGCGACTTTTCAATCCGGGTCATCGGATGTATATATTTACTACTTTACATACGACCCATACGTACGAATATGGATCCACAAGGCGGTTTGTAAACCTCTTGGGACTCGTACTGTTTAGGCTAGCGTATCTGGTGCTATTGCTGGATACCTAGAAGGACATGATGAACATTTTTCTTTTCTTAATGTATGTATTGGTATTCATTATAAGGGAAAATATTCCGATGCATGTGGCATATATTTATGTACGAGGTCTCGATATTTTTACCTAATTATATCATTGAAGACAACCTTCAAAGCAAATGTGTGGTGTGTGAGAATAATTCAACACGCTTTTCTTTCCCTACTTGTCCTTTTTCTATTATTTGATTTATGAATATATATATATATATATATATATATATTTATCTATAAACTTAAATAAATATTTTTATTATAGTAGTTGGTTTTCGTGTACCTGCTCACAAGAAAGAAAGAAAAAAAGAGGCATTACCTGCTTTCAACAAATTCAAAAGACTCGTTGAAAACCGATCTAATCCCAAGTTGAAAATCTTGCACACCTACCGAGTTGGAGAGTTCTGGCAAATGAGAGGAAAACGTAGACGGAGTAAAAAAAAAGGCCTAAGGAAACTTCTTCGAAGAAGAAAATAACAACGGGTAATAGAAAAGAAAATGGGAACTGAATTAATGTCCTCTCCCCGTAGCTATTCCACCTACTTAATTGTGTGTGGCTTAATCTAAGAAATGGGGATCTTTAACAACAAAATAGGAAAGTTTAACTATATAATAGGGATTTATCTAACAACTATATACTCCATAACAAAATGGTGTGGTTGAACAAAGAAATCGCACTATAATGAACACTACAAGAAGCTTACTCAAGAGTATGCAAGTTCCGGCAATTTTGTGAAGCGAAGTAATATGACATGCGGTTTATGTTCTAAATCGTTAACCGATAGGCGTTGGATAGTTGCAGCCCCTATAAAGCATGATTCGGCAAGATACCTCACTTCGAGTACCTACGAGTCTTCAGTTATACAACACATGGACTGCAAAACCATATATTAAAAATGTTGATGACAGAAGCCAAAAGATACCTTAAGTTGGATAAAAGCTTTGTGATTTTTCTTTATTTAGTTTATTCACGTTTTTCTTTGAATTAGTTAATTGTATTTCTTATGTTGGAGAATTTGAGGCATCCAACTTACATGCTTCCATATTTAGAGGAGAGTGGCTTAAGTTTAACGGGCCATATACAGCAATTAAAATGAGGAATAAATGTACTATTTTTTGCAACAAGATTCACAGCCTTCATCCTTCTACTTGGTCTCATTGGCATTAGAGTTGTGAAGGCTAAGAGATAACAAGTGGTATCAGGGCTGTGAAGGCTGAGAGATAACACTTTGGCGTAGAGGATGGAACTAAGACACCTAAGTTGTATGCTCTGCAACATGAGAAAATTTATGTAAGTAGAGATGGCGTATTCGAAGAAGAGAAGAAGTGAGATTGGTGCAACATTGACGATAACAAGCAGACTGTTGAAGAATTCACTACTCTGGAAGAAGAGGGAGACACAAAAGACCTAGAAAGTGTCCCTACAGCAACACCAACAATTCCACACATGTTATCATCGGTGACACCGAAAGACTTGATGGACTCTAGAACAAGAGAGCTCAGGCGAAAGTATAGGAGGATCCACAACAAAGGATGGGTCAAAGAAGTTTCGTTCTCTTGCTGAAGTTTATGCGGATATACTTGAAGAAAAATTGGAGCCTGATGAGTTAGTGTTGCTCACGGCCAATGAGCCGACAACCTACCGTGAGGTAGCAACTGAGACGATGTGGTAGGAGGCCATGCAAAAGGAGCTTGAAGCCATTGAGAAGAACAAGACGTGGACACTAACTAACTTACCGACGACCGGACACAAGCCCATCAGTTTGAAGTGGGTGTTTAAGTTGAAGAAGAATAGTGAAGGAAATGTCATCAAGCATAAAGCAAGACTCGTAGCGAAGGGATACGTGCAATGACAAGGAGTTGATTTGAGGAGGTTTTTGCGCCTGTGGCTAGACGGGACACTGTAAGCTTGATTCTTGCCCTCATAGCTCAACACGGGTGGAAGGTCCATCACTTGGACGTCAAATCAACATTCCTAAATGGTGACCTCCAAGAAGAAGTGTATGTTGCCAAACCTAAAGGGTTCGTCATCAAAGTCGAAGAGCACAAAGTGTACAAGTTGTCAAAGGCCCTCTACGGTTTATGGCAAGCACTGAGGGCGTGGAACATATGTTTGGACAAGAGTTTAAAGAGTCTAAATTTTATGAAGTGCATACAAGATCAAGCAGTGTATACAAGAAATGATGGGGCTAAAACACTCATAGCTGGCGTGTACGTTGATGACGTGATCATCACTGGTATAAGTGTGGAAGGCATTAAAGAGTTCAAGCAGCAAATGATTAAAGAATTTGAGATGAATGATCTCAAGTTACTCAAGTACTACCTCGGTATTGAAGTGGACCATAGGAAAGATTGCATCATGTTAAAGAAATCAACCTATGCTAAGAAGTAGTTGCAGCAATTTAAGATGGTTGACTACAACTTGACCAAGTATCCCATGGAAGCAAAGTTACAACTCGAGAAAGATGCTGAAGGAAGCTTCGAAAGTCTAAGATACTTGACTCATACTCGTCCGGACCTTTCATATGTTGTTGGAATTGTGAGTAGGTATAGGGAAAAGTCCACTATGATGCATCATCAAGCGGTTAAGCACATTCTTTGCTCTGTGAAGGAAATCACAAGCTACGGGTTGAAGTATAAAAGAGGGCGAGGTCCTAAAGAACTAGTCGATTTTATCGATAGTGATTTAGCTGGAGATATTGACGATAGAAAAAGCACCACAAGAATGACGTTTTATCTCAACAAAAATGTAATCTCTTGGCAATCTTAGAAGCAGCGAACTGTGACACTATCTTCCTATGAGGCCGAGGTCATAATTGCAACTACGGCGTCATGCCAAGCATCATGGCTGAGAAATTTGTTGAGTGAAGTGACTAGAAGTGAACTAAAGCTAGTAACCCTCTACGTCCACAACAAATCTGTGATTGCACTGATGAAGAATCCAGTATTTCACGGAAGCAGTAAACACATTGACACTAGCTTCCACTTCATTTGTGAGTGTGTTGAGAAGAAAAAAAATTGTTGTAGAGTTTATATGCACTAGAGAGCAACGTGCGGATATTCTAATCAAGGACCTAGCAAATGTTATGTTTGCAGAGATGGGGGAATTGCTAGGAGTGAAGAATCTCTATGAATTAATAAGCTTGATTTACCAAAATAAGTTATTAACCTCGAGCAGCTTTAGAATAATTATTGAGGAGTTATTGATTTGAAAGTTTAGAAAATAGAAGATTCAGTAGTTATTGATTTGAAAGTTTAGGATTTTTTTAGTAATTGCTTAATTTTAGGAGAAAGATTAGGAACTTAGGAAGAAGTTTATGAGATTAGTTGTGCAATCTCCACTGGAAATATTCAGATATATGTTATTTCAACAACAAAAAAAGAGAACTAATAAACCATACATACTTAAGGTTCCTCAATACACCATTCATAACTCCCACAAAGACTAAACTCAAATGCACCATTCAGGTTGACTCCTAATAAAGATGAATAACTCAACAACTCGACTAATTCAACTAGCCGTAAATTGCACTAATTCTGACAGCCTCTCTTAGTGTATAACTCAACAACTCGACTAATTCAACTAGCCGTAAATTGCACTAATTCTGACAGCCTCTCTTAGTGTATAACTCAACAACTCGACTAATTCAACTAGCCGTAAATTGCACTAATTCTGACAGCCTCTCTTAGTGTATAACTCAACAACTCGACTAATTCAACTAGCCGTAAATTGCACTAATTCTGACAGCCTCTCTTAGTGTAGTGTAAGCTTATTCACTTTGTTTCCCGTTAAGATTGGCAAAACGGTCATGCCTTTTTGTTTCTTCTTTAGGAGCTCCTCTTTTTCTCTTTCCTTTTTCTGACGCTTTTTTTCTTCCTAGTTGTAGTCGTTTATGTGCTCTCTTCTTCAGCTTCCTTTTCAGCTGATGCATTGGAGGAGTTACAAGGTCAGGTGGATTCTCAACTTTGGCCTCTTGTGAAGAAAGAGGATGGTCTACTGATTTTGATAGAGTAGGTCCCTCTCCTAGCTCAGCAAGAATCTTATCCAAATCATCTTCTTCTTGAGCAGTCCTTCCACTCTCCATTTTCTTTTAATTTTTTTGAAGTTTTTGCCACCCTTTTGCCTTCATCACTAAAATTTTGAGTAGTGCGGTGGTTTTTGTGATTCTCCATCTGACATTTCTTTTTCTACCTCTCTATTTGATACTTCAAAATCCCTGGTCTTCACTTATTGATCGATGCCCTTGCTTTCCTTGCACTTGTCATCCAACTGAACTGAAGATTCTAACGAGTTCTAGTCATCCATCCCATTACCTTGTTCTCTTTCACCAACTAAACTGCCTTCCAATTTGTCCCCTTCAGCCACAACATCACGTTAGGAAACCATTCAACTTCACATCCAGTTTCCATTTTCAGATCTGGTTCGGGTTTAAGATTCGGTTCAAGTTCAAATGCAAGCGCAGTTTGAACCGCAGGGTTAGGTTCTAATTCTCCTTCCTCCATTTTGCTAGGCGCTTAACTCTTCTTTTCTCCTCAGTGAGAGCACAGGAACTCAATTGGGGATTAGTAGTTTCTGCGGGAATAGATGACGTTTGATATTTGGAAGATCTCAAATCCGTGTTACCTTCATTATGTTCTTTCTTCCTCTTCGTCATACAAAATTTCCCTATTTACTCTGATTTAATCTTCTGTTCGACAATAACATCATAATACTCCGCATTAGAAGATGGACAATTCATTCCCTCAAAGATGCCAGAACCAAAATTTCCAAAACCCGAGCCATGAGACGATGTTAGCTCGCTTGAGAATTCATGGTCACTACCACCGCCACCATGCTCTGGGGAAGGAAAATTTACAATCCTCGGACTCTTTGAGTCCCATCCACCAGAATGGGTCAAAAAACACTCGCTTCTTCCTGCGGTTCTTAATTCATAAGATTGATAGTTTAGAAGCTCACCTTCATCAGGGGACTTCTTGCATGAAACCGCAGAGCTCCCAGATCCTGGAGAGCATGCAAAGCTACAAACACGAACAGTAGCGTCCCAAAAGCTTCCCAGTCAGCCTGCAAGTCCAACAAATTGGTAGTTTGATCCAAATCTTCGGAGATGAGGAAATGGTCAACCTCAGAGGGAAGGAAAAGACTGTCAAGATCGCCAAAGGTTAGCTCGAAATCTTCATTTTTGTCGAATCCTAAATCCAAGGTCGTGGAATAAACAAGAGGGTCATCATGGGTAGCAGAGTTGGCATCGGAGAAAAAAAGAGAGTCCAGAAGCAGAATTTGGAGGGAATCAAATTCAGAAGCGTAAGTAGTGGAATTAGGATTTTGATCATTTGTAGAGACATCATCTTGATATACAGCTGAAGTCATGTTTGTTGGCTGATCAAAAACCTCAATGGTTAAGCCGTATTCCCAAATTGAATATGAAGAATTTTTATACAACAGTTGCTTCTGATTCCTGCATTTTGACTCGTCAATTTAGCTTAATATGGCCTGGCTTTCCACAACAATGACACACCACTTTCATTTGACAATCTTGTTTAAAATGACAAGTTTTCTACACCTGTAACAAGCTTTAAATGGCTTCTTTGACGACTCCTCACTTCTGAATTGATTCGCATTGCTTGATGAAGGCCTTGAATGAAAATTCTGTCTCCTTTGATCTTTGACAACAACACACATCTTCTGACTTTGGGGAAAACTCTTGCTGCTAGTCATTTGGTTTTCTCTCCTGCGTGTTTACAATTTTCAAGAATAAATTAGTTTCATGTGTTAAAACCATTTTCTTTATATTTTCGAAACTTTATGCACACAACTTAGATCGACTTGATTTCTTCATCAAAGTCGTAGTTTCTATTCGCCTACGTTGACATATTTTTTCTTTATTTTTTTCTTGAATACATAATGAATTAAAGTCGTTCAAAGATATTGAAAAATTCACGTTTTTTATTTTTGGCCAGTTCACCCGAACTCCGATTTCCGTCCAGAATTCCTTCAAGAAACCTATATGAATCCTATTTTAGTTACATACCTAAAAAATTCCACATCTATCACTCAAGAAACTTCTCAGATCTAGGTAAAGATCTAGGTAAAATAGAAACGAGAAGGCCATAACTTTACCTTGTTCGTTCTCAGATTTTCTTGCCGGAATGGGTGAATCCACCACCCAAACTCTTCCTCAAGCATCGAGAAGTCCTGATTAGAAGTTTATTGCCTACTCCTCAAATAGGAGTGCCTACCCCTCAACTATCTTGAACATAATTTTCTTCTTTATCGACTTGAGCCTCGGTCTCTCGACCTATAATAAAACTACATGACCTAATTATTATGCATATTTTTGCATCTTAAGAAGGAAAGTAAGGGTCATTGATATCTCCTAAGCTCGGGTGTTACAATAACCTACTCCTCTCCAAATCCCTTTTTCTTGCAAAAACATAGTAAATTCTTAAAAACAACTTAAATCAATCCTATTCAAGGCAACATTAGCTTAAAACGAAGGCAAATCAAAGCTTACCAATCTTAAAATCGAACAAAACAAAAGTGGTTGAACCAAACTAGTCTAATCAAACATGTGAATTATTGACAAAATTGATATAAACACGACTCAAATCTGGTTCTATTATTGAAAAAATTGAAAGTTCATAACTCTGTTGAAGATAATTTTTAGAGTTCATCCACCTATTAGATATAAACACAAATCTAGTTGAATCATATCCAATTTTAAAACCAACTTCAAATCTATCCTACTTATGTTTTTTTTTTTCCTCTATTATTGTTTTTTTTCTTGAACAAAACTGAATTAAATTACATTATTTAAACTTGCTATCTTCATATGTTTATAAAGGGAGAAGAGATAGAGACGATTTAAACTTGAATGTTAGGTGTTATATAGCGGTAATAAACAAGTTGGGTGTTATTGACTACACACTCCAAGGGAGTATTGAAATATATTTTACATAGACCTAATTATTTAGGATTTTTTCCCTTTATTTTTCGGTTAACCATATATTTGATATATTTTATCTTATTTCTAGAATTTGGTTACTACAACAATGTTTTCTCTTATTTTTAGGATTTATTAGGGTAGTATGGATCATATTTAAATGTTGGGAACAAAATTGGACTTGACTTTCCATTCCACTTCTGTTTCTTGGATTTTCCATCTCACTTTGATTTCTCATTCTTAACATGGTATCAGAACTTCTCATTCTTAACAGTATCATGTCGATAACTCGAGTTGTGTGTGATATTTCATCGTTGTCGTATTGCCTGGACAATCCAAAATCACTCATTCGGGCATTCATGTCCGCGTCTATTAGAACATTGCATAACTACTTGCTCCCAATCTTCTTGAAGATATAGTAATCCTGCTGCAATGCCTTTGAGGATGTTGAATCTTTGCTCCCAGTTAAATACCAAGTTGTGTTTTGGAGAATGGAGAAGATAATGAAGTCTCCCCCGTGACGTGCCAATGAAGCTGCATTATTAGCCATGTCACTTTGGAAGAAAGCTAAATCTGACCGAAAAAAGAAAGGTTAGGAATATAAAAGAAGACGCGTTTGAATTGGTCTCACACAATAGAAGACGAAACCTAGATTGTAACATTTCAAACTTACCGCTAACAGATAAAGAGTGTTTCGTTCTCCTCTCCAATGGGATCTCACAATCCACTCCCCTCGAGGTCTTTGAGCTTTCCCTTTCGGGATTCCCCTCAAGCTTTTTAGAACGCGTGGAAGATTGTGAAGGGTGCTATGGTGGTAACACGTGGCACAAAATCTGGAACCTTATACACCACTGCAAAATGTATAAACATGATTACTATTGTTGAGAGTTCTTCAAATTCAAGTCTATGACACAATAGACTTGAACATATGAGCGTCAAAGGAATGAAATGCTGGCTGCGAAAGGAGTTTAGAAGGTCTGAAATCTGTTGATATGGTTCCTTGTGAGAACTGCGTTAGGAGCAAACAAAAATAATGATTTCAGCAGGAAGGTGTGGATTTATTTTCTGAAACACAAGTCCAATGTGTTTGCTAGCTTCAAGAAGTCGAAAGTTGAAGTTGAAAATCAAAACAACTTGAAAATAAAATCCATGAGGTCTGACAATGGAGGAGAGTAAGACAAGTCAAAATTCAAAGCATTTTATTGCAACGGAGGGAATTAGATTAACAAGGACAGTTCTCGGTAAAATAAGATAAAATGGTGTTTCTAAAAGAATGATAGAACATTGAATGAGCGGGCAAAGAGTATGAGGATTCATTTTTTAAGACATTTTGAGCCGATGCTTTAATACAACAGTCTACTTGATCAATATAGGGTCGTCAGTGCCCTTGGAGTTCAAATTGTTAGAAGAAGTATGGACAGGAAAAGAACTCAAGTACTCTCATTTGAGAACTTTTGCCAGAAGAGTTCAAGTTGCCAGAGGTGGAGCAAGGTTCCAAGACAACGAAGCAAGTGGGAGTTGAGATTGAGTTGTAGAAAAATTCACCTAGTGATGTTGTAGCAGATACTCAAGAAACTCCTGAGACTATTGCGAGGTACTAGAGGTGGAACAAGATTCCAAGACAACGAAGCAAGTGGGAGTTGAGGTTGAGTTGTGAAAAAATTCACCTAGTAATGTTGTAGTAGATACTCAAGAAACTCCTGAGACTGTTGCAGAGAAACCAACGGTAGAGCAAGTGACACCTTAGGTGGTGTTGAGAAGATCATCCATAACTATCAGAATACCAAATATGTATGTACCTTCATTACACTATCTGTTGCTAACTCTGATGAAGGGGAGCCAAAGTCCTTTGAAGATGCCGTACAGTTGGAGGATACACCAAGTGGGAGCAAGCTATGGATGATGAGATGAGTTGGATGTCTAGGCTTCATATGGATGACAGACTATCTAAAAGAATTAGGCAAGAATCTGCGCGAGGAGATTCTTTATACAGATAGTCAAAGTGTCATACAATTGGTGAAGAACCCAATCTATCATTCAAATACAAAACACATAAGAAACGATACCATTTCACGTGCAGATTAATGGAAGAAGGTGATATATGTTTAGAGAAGATAGATGGTGCAAATAATTTAAGAGACATGTTAACAAAATGCGTTGATGTTAGAAAATTGAGGTTATGTAAAATCTTAATTGGTATAGTGCAGTGAAGATGTTGATGATCGTTTGAAAATAAAATTTTTGGTTGACCAGATCAGTCTCAAGTGGGAGAATTGTTAGGATATGAGAATTGTTAGAGTACGTAGTCCCCTCCTTGCTTACTCAATGGTTATACATAATGAAATTATATATAAAATTATATATACAATAAATGACATATAAAGTAAATTGTCATACATAGTAAATAACTATGTATAGTAAAAAGCTAAATTTGGTAAACCTATATACCGATGTTATATCTAGTAAAACTATTAGAAAGAAACTTGAACCATGTATATCCCTATATACACCGATGTTATATCTAGTAGAGCTATATAAAGAAACTTGAACCATGTATATCCCTATATATATATGTTATATCTAGTAAACCTATATAAAGAAACTTGAACCATGTATGTCCGCGAGACAGTGATCGGAAGATGTATTCTTTTTGTATTCTCTATATATAAAGAAACTTGAACCATGTATATCCACGAGACAGTGATTTGAAGATGTATTCTTTTTGTATTCTCTATATTCTCTCTTTGTATTTTATATATTACTGTACATACATGAAGTCAACAATATAAACATTTAGCCAATATTGTCAATATTCTTCCTTGTATTTTCTCTCTTCTCTCTCCTGTTCTTTGTGTTCATCTAGGACGAGTATATGTGTTGTGCGATTCTTACGAGAACCATGAGTGAGACTAAAGAGGAAGGGGATTGACTCAATTTTTGTGTAATTCATTATCTTATACCATAAAAATAAATGTAATTCAACGTGTCAAATAAGTACAAGAACAAACAATCAACGATGGTTTTGTACACGCTTCTTGTTTAATATGATTCTATGGCTTCCATCAATATATTGTCAATCCTTTCCACATCTTGGTTGTACACTAGCTGAAGTCCACAACCTCGTACAGTCATGTCTGGTGTATCAGCTTCAATAGTAGCCCAAATATGAGACCTATGACGAATAATGTTGCCATATGTCTGTCTTGGGCTGTAATAGAGCCAAAGGAATTGTCGTTCATGTAGCCAAATGAATCTGTCCTCAGTGATAGTATGAATGTGAATTGGATGGATTACTCCATTCTCAACTGAAAATTGACAAAGAAGTTCATGCCTTGAAATTGAACGAAGATTGTTGAGAATTGCCGTTGGATGCTTGTTGATTTGGAAAAGTGCACAAACTGCAAATCCCATCCAATCACTATTTGTATACAAACTTGGAGGCAATTGGATGCCTGTTTGATTCTTTTCAGATCGTTGATTAAACCACTCGGGAATGTTTCGTCTTGGAATAACGAAGTCGAATATTGTGCCAAATCGATCCTGCATGAGAGAAAATGTTAACGGTTAGGAACTACGAACTTCCACAATGGTACGATATTGTCTACTTTGAGCATAAGCTCTCGTGGTTTTACTTTTGGTTTTCCTTACTTATAAACCCATGATCATTCCCTTAATTAGCTAACGTTGGACACCCTCCCTCCCAACAATCCTCCTCTCGAACAAAGTACACTATAGAGCCTCTCTTGAGACTTATGGAGCCCTCGAACAACCTCCCCTTAATCGAGACTTGACTCCTTCTCTAGAGCCCTCGAACAAAGTACACCCTTTGTTGACACTTGAGTCACTTTTGACTACACCTCTAAGGCTCACGCTTTTTTGTTCGACATTTGAGAATTCTATTGACATGGCTACATTAAGGCATGAATCTCATATCATGTTAGAAACCACAAACCTCCACAATGGTATGATATTGTCCACTTTGAGCATAAGTTCTCATGGATTTACTTTCGGGTTCCCTAAACGGCCTCATACCAATGGAGATGTATTCCTTACTTATAAACTCATGATCATTCCCTTAATTAGCCAATGTGGGTCTCCCTCTCAACAATCCTCAACAATCCTCCCCGAACATAGTACACCATAGAGCCTCCCCTAAAGTCTATGAAGCCCTTAAACAACCTCCCCTAAATTGAGGCTCGACTCCTTCTCTAAACCCCTCGAACAAAGTACACCATTTGTTCGACACTTGAGCCACTTTTGACTACACCTTCAAGGCTCACAACTTTCTTGTTCGATATTGAGGATTCTATTGACATGGCTAAGTTAAGGGCATGACTCTGATACCTTGTTAGGATCTACGAACCTCCACAATAGTATGATATTGTCCACTTTAATCATAATCTCTCATGGTTTTACTTTTGGTTTCTCTAAAAAGCTTCATACCAATGAAGTTATTCCTTATTTATAAACTCATGATCATTTCCTTAATGAGCCAACGTGACACTCCTTCCCAACTCACCATAACTAATAAGCTCGAAGTATTTTCGTGTTAAATTTGTAACAAATAATCTCTAAACTTCTAATTCTAGGGTAAGACAAGAAGAAAGAGAAAGACGTACCTTCAAATCCATTTGAAGGAAAGAAGGAATTGCTTCTTTGAGCTCCAAAAGGTGGTTCCTTTCCATTGCATTTGAAGTAAGAGTTGAATCTTGAGGATAACCATTTGAATTTTGTTCCTCTGTCAACTCTTCCAAACACAAATCATCTTCCCTTTCAAATTCTTTTTGCTTTGGATCATACTTATGAAAATGTATCATCTTGATCATGGATTCAACATAAACTTGGTCATAAAATTCATGCAAATCAGCTGGCGAACCCATTACACTGTTTATCATTGTGTTGATAAGCCCTTCAACATCATGTTTATAAGCTAGACGTGCACCACAAACAACTGCTTTCAAGGATGAGTTATTATTGCATACGAACGAAACACAAAGATGCCTCCATTGATTTAATCGATATGGATAAACCGCTCGAGGCTCGAAGAACACCCAAAGTTGATGAAAATCATCGAACAATCCTTTGGTTAAGTAAAGAATTGATTCTCGTTGCATTGTGTATTCATCATTTTCCACTTGGTATGAGAAGGAATGAGCATTTGGTGAGTTCTCGTCCACTGCAAATACTACAAAAAAGGCTAACCCCATCCACTTCTTATCCTTATGCAAGTTTGGAGGTATTTTGATTGTGACTTTTGGCTTCTTTAGTTGAAGATTGAACCAACTTCTTGAGATTTCTTTTCGAGGGAAAACGTAGTATTCACCGTAAAGCTTCAGATCCTATATGAAGAAATGGAAAGAGTTAGTTCAAGATGTTAGTAAACTTTCCCCTCAAATTAAGCACCTACTTACAAATCTTCCAAATTCACTTCCTTCTCTCTAGAGTACTCGAACAAAGTACACCATTTGTTCAACATTTGAGTATTCTATTGACATCGCTAAGTTAAGGACATTACTCTGATGTCATGTTAGAAATCACGACTCTGCACGATGGTATGATATTATCTACTTTGAGCATAAGCGCTGATGAGTTTACTTTGGGTTTCCCCAAAAGGTCTCGTACCAATAGAGATGTATTTTTTGCTTATAAACCCATGATCATCTTCTTAATTAGCCGAGATGGGACTCCCCAGCAATAATCATCAACCGACAAATCACTCAAAACTTTAAATTTCTAAAAAAAAAAAAAAAAAAAAAAANCACTCAAAACTTTAAATTTCTAAAAAAAAAAAAAAAAAAAACATTAACATGTAATGTTGTTTTTTTCTCTAAAATCTTATTGACCTTGTGGGATGTGACCCACGATCAAAATATGCGAAATAAGTAAAAGAAGCAAAGGTACAACTTGAGGAGAGAGATCTTTTGGAGCAAAGAAACCTTAAACACTTAGCTTTTCAATTATTGTAAAAAAAAAACATGCATCTCACTCGTATCTATAGTGAAGAAAGCACTAACTAGCTCCCTAAACTTTCTCCTCAAGTCAAGAGCGACCAACAATCTTTATAATTAAAGCATAAAACTTGTTACTCCATACGTTAGTAACTTATTCTACTAAATCTACTAATAATTTTCGCTCCTCGATAAGTTAGTAATTTATTCTATCATTTTAAATATCATTCAATTAGAGTAACAATTGTAAAGATTATGTGAATTGAAAAGCTAAAGAGAAAAAAGAGAAAAAAGTATAGAGAGAAACCTCAAAAGTTCTTAGAAGCATTGCTTTGAGGTTGCGTTTTAACATGATAGAGTAATCACTTTCAGTTTCCTCGGCCTCAGCAGCTGCAATCATACTGGTGGAACCATCTTCTATAGCCTCCGGTGGTGGTTTACTAGCTCGTAGTCTTGGAAATGATCCAATTGTCCTAAACACAATGCATTAACAATGTAAAGAATTTGAGTGAGTGAGTGAGTGAGAGAGAACAAGACAACCAAATTTTTTACTATCTAATTAGCAGAAAAATACTATTCTTAACAGACAAATCGAAGTGTGAACGCATAGAGTTTTAAGGCATGTTTGAAAGTGATTTTCATAGCAAAATCTCCCCTCAAACATTCTATGACTACACCTTCAATCAAGAATTCTATTGACATGACTAACTTAAGATAAGGGCATGACTCTGATATCACCTGATAGAAATAGTGGATATCTACAATGGTATGAAATTGTCCACTTTGAGCATAAGCTCTAACAACTTTATTTATTATTTCCTCGAAAGATTTCATATCAATGGAGATAGTTGTTGAGAATTATTGGAAGAGGGGTACACATCAGCTAATTAAGGGGTTGATCATGAGTTTATAAGTAAGGAATACATTTCTATGGTAGGAAACAAAAAATAAAGCCATGAGAGTCTATCCTCAAAGTTTACCATTGTGGAGAGTTGTGGTTTCTAATATGACATTAGAGTTATGCCCTTAACGTAGTGATGCCAATAAAATCCTCAAATGTCGAACAAATCAAGCTTACTATCCCTTACTGTCGGACTCCAACAAGGGAGAGTCCAAAATGGCAAAAAATCGAGCTCGAGATGGAATTGAATTACCTTTGCAATGCATTTAACCACGAAGTCTTGTAACGAGCTCCACCATCCACCAAACTAGAAACATCAACACGATTTTGACGATTCAAAATATGATCAACAATCGACGTATGATATTTTCCCGGAGATCCGAAAAGGGCTTTGATAATCTTCCCAATAAAACTCCCAGCATTTTGTTCATAGATTATCGATGCACCACACCATTTCACCTTCACAAAAGGGTTATCAGTCACTATTGAAACATCAATGCAACAACATTGGTTCAACCACCCTTCAATCCTTCTCATTGGAACATAAAAAACCACAAGCCCCACAGGTGATTGCAATTCATCTTTGTTTCCATCAAAAACTAGGGCTGACTTCAAAGGGCATTCATCTGTTTCCATTCGGATTATGAAATCACAAGTAATCTTTGAATTCTCGTTCCATTGATTGTTTTGGATTTCAAAAGTAGCCCCTAAAGCAATGCCAATTCTTGCATTTTCTTCAGATATGTAATCTGGTGGACAATGGGCTGTGATTGAACATCCATATCTTTTATCATCAAAGCATGCTATGAAGTTTGGATAGGGAATCACAAAAAAGTACTTTTCTTGTTGCCATGTGAGTACCTGAAAAAAAAAAATGGTTAGGTTAAGGATTTTGTTCGATAGTTTCGAATTAACCGTACCCTAATGCTATGAGCTTGGAGTTCATTGTGGTTTAACATGATAACAAAGAGCTAGTGGTACCGTATTTAAACGTGCTAGAGACAAAGACGATCTTCATATCTTCTCTCCACTTTGGCATAAATCCTTAACATTTTTCTTTTAGTTTTACTTAACCGTTCTCGTATCAATAGCAATATCTTATCTCGCTTTTGTATCGTTCCAATAGAAATCGTATTGTTTGAGCTTAGTTCAAATCTATCCCACCCCAAAAACTCATGAGACTGTCTGTGAGTTAATAAGCTTAACTTAGCAAAACAAGTTATTAACTTGGAGTAATTTTAGTATAATTTTTAGTAGGTATTAACTTGGATAAGTTTAGAAAAATTGTTATTCTTTTGTAAATTTGTTAGTGTTTTTTCCGCTATAAATAATCATTAGATGTATATTTTATTCACAACAAGAAAGAGAATTGAAAAGTATAAGTGTTTAAGTTTTTGAGAGATCTCTTCCCTCAAGTTGTTTTTTCTACTTAATCTATTTGTTTTGGTATATTTGATTGAGAGTTATCCTAACACTTCAGTATTTTTTTTTTTTTTTTCACACCCTCGATTCTAATTAAAATACATGTCCATTTATTCATGATGGTAGTAACATTCAATGACAAAAGGCAAATTTTAAGGTTAAAAGAACAAAAATCGAACTTTTTAAAACCACAGAGACTAAATTGAAATTAACGCTCGTAATTTTAACCAACAAAGAGAACTCGTATAGAAAAATATACAAAGAAAGAGACTAAATTGAAACTAAACTCAAAAACGATACGAAAAAAGATGCAAACCTCGATATAACGTTGAGACATTGTCCTTAGATGAATGGCAGAAAGACCAAGCTGATCAATTTTGTAGCTTCCAGCTGGTTCAGTGGATATCGGACAACGAATAAAAGTAATCCCCATTTCACTCGAAGGAATATGTTTCTCTTGATTGTAATATTCTTCAAGCAAAACACAATCCCTTGCTTCCACATCTCTAACACTAAGTGGAAGCTTCGGCAAAGATCGAAGATTCAAACATTCAACCAAAAACAAATCTCTCAAATTCACAAGATGAGAAATACTTTCAGGCAATATGGTGAAATGGTTTTGGTTTAGATGAAGAATTTGCAAAGAAGATAAGCTACGAAGATCATTAGGCAAATCTCCATCCCACAAATTACAATCACTTAGATTCAAAACCCTCAAAGAACAACCAAAACTAAAGCAATTGGTTAATTTCAAGCCTTGAGAATTTGAAAATTTTCGAGAGAGATTCCAACAAGGAAATAATGATTGAATGAACTTACGAGACAAACCTTGACAATTTAAAATTTCAAGATTTGTCAAGAGTTGAAGAGACGATGGAGCTTGAGTTATACAAGTACTAGTAACATCAAGCTTCTCCAAACAAGAAATATTGCCTAAGCTCTCCGGAATGCTATCAATTTTGGAGCAGCCATGCAAATTGAGTATCTTCAATGATGTCAAACAGCCAATAGTGCTTGGAAGTTTAACAAGATTGGTGCAATTTTTGAGATTTAATATCACAAGTCCTGTCAAATGACCTATTGATTGATGCAAAACTTTAATGGATGTTCCATCTAAATGAAGCTCTAATAGATTGTTCATGTTTCCTGAGATTTTTGGGAAGTTTTTGAGGCTTGAACAGCCAGAAAGCACCAAAATTTTGAGAGATTGTAAGGAAATATTGAAGGGAATGTTTGATAATTGCTTGCAATCTTTGAGTTCCAATTGAATTAGATGCCTTAGAGACCCTAAAGATTGGTGTAGTTGGTATAAACTTACACAGCCACTCAAGACTAATCTTTCAAGATTTGGAACCCTAGAAAAATCAGGGGTTTTGGAAAGGAATTTGGAGTCACTTAGGTTTATAACTTTCAATGTATCAAATCTCTGCAAAGAAAAAAAAGAAGTAATTTGTCATTTTGGAACAAATTTACACTCCAATAAATAATGGATACAATAGCATACGAAAAACACTACAATAGATGCTATAATAGAGTATAAATATAACGACCTAAGTCCACCACTAGCAAATATTGTTCTTTTTGGGCTTTCCCTTACGGGCTTCCCCTCAAGGCTAAAACGCGTCTGCTGAGAGATGGTTTCCACCCCCTTATCAAGAGTGTTTTGTTCTCCTTCCCAACCAATGTGGGACATCACAATCCACTCCCCTTCGGGGCCCAGCATCCTTACTAGGACATTGCCTCGTGTCTACCCCCTTTGGGGAAGAGCAAGAAGGTTGGCACATCGTCTGGTGTTTGGCTCTGATACCATTTGTAATGACTCAAGCCCATCTCTAGCAGATATTGTCCTCTTTGGGCTTTCCCTTACGGGCTTTCCCTCAAGGCTTTAAAACACGTCTGCTAGGTGAAGGTTTTCACACCCTTATAAAGAGTATTTTGTTCTCCTCCCCCAACCAATGTGGGACATCACAATAAAACGTAACTAAAATTTAGGATTTATGTACCTTTGAATCTTTCCAAAGTTGGTGAATTGAGCTACTAGGGAGCTCAAGCTCCAAAAGGTTTGTGGGATGGAAATTTGATGGTAAGAACTTTAAAGGGTATCCATGCCAATTGAGGAACCTAAGCTGGTCGGAGAGGTACTCAAGATCTTGAGAAAGATAAACATTGTTGAGTTTCAATACTCTTAGATTGGTCATTGCCTTAAAGGAGTTGGCATTCAAGTGTGACTCTCCCTCTTCATCCAAATCCATCATTATGCCTTCAATTGCTTCTGTTCCCTAAAAAAAAGGTTAAAACAAGTATAGTTTGTGCAAAGATTAGAGGTTTATCCGATAATTGTAGCTTAAAATCTATTTAATAGATCCCGAAACTCTTAACATTGTCAAAATATCAAATAGATCGTTGAAAAATCCACATTTTATGTCTATGAAGAACATGTTAGGATCGTACAATCATATACTCAATCTAGATGAAGAACACAAAGAACACAAGAAAGAAAACGCAAGGAGAAATGTGTTGTACAAAAAGGGAAGCAAGATTGATCGCACTCACACACCTAGAAACATAAATTAAACAAAGAGACAAAATGTACGTAGTAACATCAGGATGGTAAACTTTACAGCGGCCAGAGGTTTATATTGATGACTTCAAGTTACAGGTAATTCTTCTTAAAAACTAAATTCGAGAATATACCCACTCGATCTACATTCGAGAACACGAGAATATACCCACTCAATCTAATGAATCTCTAATGTATAAGATAAATTTACAGTTTAAGAACACACTGTTAGGATCACACAGCTCACACACTCGATCTAGATGAAGAACACTGAAAACAAAAAAGAGAAAACACAGGGAGAAATATAAGTGGTAATAGAGAATCCATCGTAAAAACGATATAGGAGAATATATAAAAAATCATCTTAAAAACTAAATAGGAGAATGATTTTTTAACTCTTAAGCAAACTTAACCTATAAGTAAACATCAAACTCCACAACCTAATACGATATGCATGACATAAAAGTAATAATTCAGGAATAATAAACTTAGAAAAGACAATTTATATCAAACGAGTTATAATTTAACCTAAAAACAGTACCTGATCACGACTAAGGGCGAGATTCACGTCCTCACGAAGCCACAACCTACTTCGTTTCTCGGGCTGATTCGGAAAGTTTTGACGAACAATTTCTTGACCCATTTCTTGAATCAAATCATGCATTTGAATCTGATCATGTGGTGCAGTAATAAGAGACTTCTCCTCCAATTTTTCTAGCCCAAGAACAGCTAGAAATCCAAAGCTTTGAAGAATTTCAATTGCTCGTTTCTTACTCTTCCTCTTGAAGAAACATGCAATGTCTAGAAAAATCTTTTGTTCACTCTTCTCTAACATATAATAACTTATCTTCAACTTTTCAAGAATTTCCAAATCACGAACCTCCTTCAACTTAGCCACAGCATTTTCCCAATCCTTCATTGGTTTATCACGTAAAGCCGATCCAAGAACCTCAATAGCCAATGGAAGCCCTCCACAATAGTCTACAACTTTGCATGAAAGATCAAAAAACCCCTTCTTTGAATGATCTTCTCTAAATGCCTTTTGTGAAAATAGCTCAAGAGCTTCATCAATATTAAGTCCTTCGACGTTGTATCGTCTTTCGATACCGTGCGATATCAGGAGATGTTCATCTCGTGTCGTGACGATGACTCGGCTACCTGGTTGGAACCAATCATAGTCCCCCGCTAATTGCTTGAGTTGGCTTATATGGTTGACATCGTCGAGGATTATTAGAACTTTTAGATTGCTTATTCTTCTTTTCATCAATGTAGCTCCATCACAATCAGGGATCTCTATGTTTCTTTTCATTAGGGTTCCTGTTAGAAGCTTTTCTTGTAATGAAGCTAAGCCTTCGTTCTTTAAAGCTTCTTTGACATTATCTAGAAAGTAACATCCTTCGAACAAATGGGATACACTTTTGTAAATGATTCTAGCGATGGTGGTCTTACCAATTCCACCCATTCCCCATATTCCAACAAATCGCTTGTCATCTAAACCTATTCCTAAAAGCATATTTACTTGGTGTAATCTTGAGCTGATTCCGACCAATTTTTCATTGTATCGAAACAAGTCGGGTCGTAGTTTGTTGAAGACATGCTTCACAACTTCATTGATGGTCTCTTCTTCTTTCCTACAAACAAATTTTCGTATAACCCTAATAAATAATGGTATTGTTCGATAATTATTTGATTTTAAAAATTTTGCTAAAATATCATCACTAGTTCATTGAGATCAAACTCAATAATTGTGAGAGCCCAATTTTCAAAACGACTAATTAGCCTACTTAGAGTTCGAGCCAATTATTTAGATGTTTGTAAGTACTTAGAACTTTTAGAATTAAGTAGAATATCTTAGAAAGTTGTAGATATCGCTCTACTCACATCACGTTTCTCGGTTTCCACTCAAGGTTTTTAAACAAACCCTTCATTCTTCTCTCCAACCGATGTAAGATTTCACAATCCACCACCCTTCGGGGCTAGCGTCCTTACTACCACTCGTTCCCTTCTCCTATCGATGTGGGACCCACCAATCAACTTTTCTTTGGGGCTCAGCCTCCTCGTTAGTCACATCGCCCAGTGTCCATCCTTCAGGACTCAGCTTCCTCATTGGTCACATCACTCAGAACCTAACTCTTATACCATTTCTAACGGTTCAAGCCCACCGCTAGCAGATATTGTCGTCTTTAAATTTTTTTTTTTTTTTTTTTTTT